>NC_141143.1:109317021-109497021 GCF_053477565.2 Lygodium microphyllum
GTGCAATCGAATCGAATCGGGCAATAGCTCTCTCTCTCTCTCTCTCTCTCTCTCTCTCTCTCTCTCTCTCTCTCTCTCTCTCTCTCTCTCTCTCTCTCTCTCTCTCTCTCTCTCTCTCTCTCTCTCTCTCTCTCTCTCTGTGAAATGGTTGCAAATGAGTTCTCCCTTGGCCTCTTGACTCTTATACCCCTTCCCGGGTATGGTGTTGATGCCCCCAATCACTCACTTGCCGATCTTAGGCATCACAAGCGAGCTTTTTGCCATTTTTTGCACGATTTTTGCCCTGTTTTGTAACAATAAACCCTACCCTTCTCCGGTGCGATTTCCTAATCCTAACCTACTCTAAATGCAACAAGAATCGAAAGCAAAACACTGAAATGATTTCTCCATGTTTCCCAATCATCAAACAACCAAAATAACCCAAAATACTTACTTGTTTTGAAGATCAAAAACACCCAAACTTCCTACCTATCTCAAGCTCCGTTTTAGGGATGAATCCCTTACTTCGATGCTCGATATGGGGCGCGCAAGTGCTCAAGATTGAATCCATTGTCCCAGCAACGGAACCAAAATGTGGGAGCTTTCGCTCTACCGCCAAGACCCACGAACCACTTATTGTTTCAAGCATTTCAAGCGAGCTCTAATGGCTATCTCTCACCTAGCCGACGCGCCGTCAATCCTCGAGTCTAGTGAGCTTACCTTAGTGCCAATATGAGTTGCCTCCTCTCTCACACACGCCGGTAGCTCCACGATCCTAGATGCAAGCTCAAGCATCCTCAAGCCTCCTCCACCTCCAAGCTCCATCCTCCATAGTCGTGCGCGCAAGAAAAGAGAAAATAAGATAAGAAGAGAAGAGGAGATGGTGAAGAGCTTCACCCTCTTGATCCCTCACTCCCACACACTCACTCCCTCACACTCTCACACTCCCTCTCTCAAGACCACACATGAGCAAGAAGATGAGAAGGAGAGAAGAAGAAGAAGACTCTTGTTGCCACACACCAAAGAACGAGCTCTCATTCACTTTTTAAACTTTATATATACAAACCCTAAAATCCCATGGACACCCATCCCTTTTTTACATGACCGGCCATTGTGACAAGGTCCTTTTTCCCTTTCCCTCTTCTAGCCTTGTGCCTCTAGCCTACACCCATCTAATATTTTACAATTGGCACAGGAGGGAGTTTGACGCTCTTTTACAAGAGTTTTTCGAGTTTTTTGAGGCGCCTTTTCATTTTAAAGTTGCACTTTTTGCCCCGATTCATCTTTAGAGGCCACCCGCGTGTCTTTGCTCTTTTTCCATCTTCCTTTTGCTTTTTCCTTCATTTTTCTGCCATCTCGACTTGGGGTTAGCATTGCTCATTTGGCATTCGACTTTTGTTCCAACGAGAGCCACTACTTGACATCTAGATGTTACATGGAGCACTTGATATTTATAGTTGAGCTTGAGTATATTATAGTAAGACAATGGGACTCATTGTGTCATGTACATGCTCTCTTGATATGTATCAGATGCAATTACCCTATCATGGGCCGATTTGATCTTTTTGCTTGGACGTGGCACTTATGTTTGACAGGGTATTGTCAATGGTATTTATATGCTTTTAGGATATGTATTGAGCTTTGCTTAGTGGATTATGTATCTAACAGTGTTCTTCATTTACCCTTGAGACCAACCCTATGCATGACGTATATGCCTACTGCATGTATGGTTACTAACACACTGTAGTTGTGACAGTCTTTAGTGTTGGTTGTTCCTGGCTTCTTCCTCTTGATTGCTCACAATGGGTGTTGACCTATTGTTGCAGTTTACTACAATAGCCTATCATTTTTTATCTATGCATTCTTTACGAGGGCAATCACTTGTACTTGACATTTTCTTGATTGCACTTTGTGGACAACTCATTACCTTGGTAGTCTTTCTTGTTTACAACTTGATTTGGTGGAGGTTTTGGGGCTAATTTGTATGAAATTACATCATCCTATTTTGTCCTTCCATACACTTGCTTGGTCTCATTATGGCTAGTGATTATCATGATAGTGCTATCTTCAATATTGAAAAACTAGATGGGACCCCAACTACAACTATTGGAAGACACAAATCTAGTAGGTTTTAATGCAGAAATTGCATGTTAGACCACTAAAAAATGAGGATGCCAAAAACATTGATACCGAGAATTGGATTGAACTAGATGAGCTACGCAAGTCCACAATCATTTTACCACTCTCTAAGCACGTTCACTACAACATTGTGACTGAAAATCAAACTGTATATTAGCTTTGGACACAAATTAAGAATCTTTATGACAAGCAGAGTCCTATATCTCAAATGTATTGACCGAAACAGTTGATGGATCTTCACATGAAGGAAGGGACTTCTATGTCTGCACATATGAATGAGTTTCACTCCATTATCAATAATCTAGCTTCATAGGAGATTGAGCTCAAGGATCCTTTACATCCTTTATTTTTGTTTGGTACTCTACCTGAGTCATGGGACACTTTCTATATGGCTCTATGTGCTAACACCTCAAAGGATGGGCTAAAATTGCAGGATGTTGAGAGTTCCCTCTTGACAAAAGAGGCGGATAGAAAGAATGTGGATGCTTCCCATATGTCACATGTATTGACCATGAGAGGCTAGCACAACGAAAATGGCCATGGTAAAGATTCTCAAAGGTCTTAGTCTAGGACATGTGGGCAATCTCATAGTAAGTCCCATGGCCATAAGTCAAGTCTTGCTTGTTATTCTTGTGGAAAAGCAAGTCATATTCAGCCACAGTGCCAGAAAATACACAAAGACAAGTGTAAGGAAAAGGGTAAAGAGAAGGACAGGAGAAGAATCATGACTACAACATTGTGCTAGCCAGTCTAGCATCAATATTGAGAAGATTAATGCGGTACAACCTGATGTGTCTAATGATCTCATATTGGCAGCTTCTTCCTTGGATTCCTCATAGCTAATTGATGCTTTTTCAAGATATACTCAATGTTGGTTGATAGATTCAAAGGCTTCCTTTCATGTAACCCCTTATAGAGAGTGTTTTCACTCCTATTACAATATGATTGGATCTATTCGTTTGGATAATGATGTGGCCTTAGAGATAGTTGGTATTGGTGGTATTGAGCTGTAGTTGGTTTAGGAAGCATGTTCACTCTTCATTATGTACATCATGTACCAACTCTCATGGAGACTTATCTCTGGTGCCACCTTAGATGATGCTGGTTATTTTGTCTTTTTTGGTGATTCCTCATGGAAGATTACCGATGGAAATCTTATTATTGCTCATGGTGCTAAGTCTAGTACCCTCTATCCCTTTCTTGTATCTAGGTCAGTGAACCATGTTTTGGCTATGGTTGTAGTTCCACATGTATCTTTTTAGCATCATCACCTTGGACACATGTCTTTGAAAGGAATGAAAATGCTTACTAGTTTGCAGTATCTTTTGCCCCTAGACTATAAGTGTTTTGAGTATTGTGACCATTGTTTATATGGCTGGCTAGCCCCTTGTACACATAAGAAGGTTTGGCATGAAGTGCACGGGTGAGCCTTTGGCTCTTATCCATTCGGATATATGTGGTCACATGCCTTGATAGTCACTAGGTGATGCAAAGTACTTTGTCACCTTCATTGATAATTACTCATATAAGGTCTGGGCTTACCCTATTAAGAAAGAATTGGATGTCCTATCTACCTTTCAGCATTGGCTTGCTCTTATTGAGAACTAATCTGGGTGGGTATAGGCTGAAATGCCTAGGGTCAGAAAATGGGGTTGAGTATTCTCAAAAGCTTTTGAGAAGTTTCGCAATGAGCAAGGTATTAAGCATCAGTTGGCCACCCCCTACACCCCCCCGAATGGTATTGCTAAATGCATAAACAAGATGATTCAGGAGAGAGTCCAGAGTATGCTTAGCCAGGATGCAGGCTTACCACATCACTTTTAGGCTAAGGCAGTTACTACTACCGTACACTTGATTAATAGGTCCCCTTGCACTATTATTGATTGCTAGGCTACAGAGGAGGTATGGACTGGGAAACCTCCATCATATGCTCATTTTTGCATCTTTGGTTATGAGGCATTCTACCATGTTCCCAAGGACAAGCACAATAAGCTAAATTCTAAGTCCATGAAATGCATATTTCTTGGTTATGGGGATGCAAGTGAGATGGGCTATTGCCTATGGAATCCACGAGCTCACCGACCTGAGGTACACAGGGCGATCTTTTAGGAGGAGCTTGCTACTCCCATACAACCAGTTAGACAGCTTGTATTAATTGATGCTCTCGTAGCCTAGTATCCACTTGTTGTGCATGATGAGCCTATTTTGAGACACTCCACTAGAGCTAAACATCAGCCTAAGTACTCTATGCTCTCCATGGATTATGCTATGGTGACAGATGCAAGTGAGTCTCTCTCTTATGATGAGGCCATGTACAAATATGATAGTCACTCATGGGACAAAGCTATACAGTTGGAGTTTGACTCTTTATAGACAAACCATATGTGGGATTTGGTTCCTTTGCCTAGTGAGAAAAAGACATTGCCATGATGTGGGTATATAAGTTGAAAAATATCCGTGGATGCCCCAAGACTTCTTATAAGGCCAAATTGGTAGCTAAGGGTTTCAAGCAGGAACATGATGTTGGTTTGATGAAGTCTTTTCTCCTGTGGTGGTCAAAATGATGATCCTACTCTTGGTACTCGCATTGGTTCCTTAGCTAGATCTAGACCTTTATTAGATGGACATAAAGATGGTTTTTCTACATGGGGACTTGCAGGATGAGATTTACATGTTGTAGCCTAAGGGCTTTGAAGAAAAAGATAGGGAACACCTAGTAAGCAAGTTGAGAAAGAGCTTTTATGGCCTTAAGCAAGCACCTAGGGAATGGCGCCACAAGTTTGATGTTTTTATGTATTTATAGGGATATAGCTGTAGTGTTATGGATCTGTGTTCATATAGAAGAAGGCTTGTGATGGCAACCTTATGATTTTGATACTTTATGTGGACTATATACTTATTGCTAGGAGAGTTCATGATGAGCTAAATACCTTGAAAACTTAGCATAAGAAAAACATTGAGATGAAGGACATGGGACAAGTCTTGCATATTCTTGGGATGTGCATCACGCACAATCGCTCTAAGGGACTCCTCTATCTACATAGAAGGAGTATATCCAAAAAGTCCTTGAGTGGTTTCATATATAGGATGGTAAGCCTATTGGTTGTCCTCTACCTTCTCGTGTGAAAGTTTGTTATGCTGATTTTCTGTAGTTAAATGAGCAAAGGGCCAAGATGGCCAAGATTCCTTATACATCCTTAGTAGGTAGTTTGATGTATGCCATGATAGCCACTCATCTTGGCATAGCATTTGTAGTGAAAGTCATGGCACACTATATGGCTACACCTAGCAGGCAACATTGGATGCCGTGAAGGGTATCATGAGGTGCCTAAAGGGTAGAGTAGATATGAGCATATGTTATGGTGGCTAGGATATAGGAGTCATGGGGTACACTAACACTAATTATGCCGGACATGTAGGTAGTAGGAAGTCCACCTCTAGTTATGTCTTCACCTTTGCTGGAGGTGCCGTTTCTTAGATGTCCAAGGTGCAAAATGGCATGGCCCTTTCTACTGCCAAGGCCAAGTTTGTTCTAGCCCCATTGAGGCTTGCAAGGAGGCTCTATGGTTAGACCTTAGTGTGATTGATGTGATCCCTACACTGCATTTAGATTCTATGAATGTTATTCAATTGGCCAAGAATCTCGATCTTCCATGCAAAGACAAAGCACATTGAGGTGCACATCACTGCATCAAGGAGGTGGTAGAGGACAAGTTTGTTGAGTTTGTTAAGATCTCGACTGACAAGAATCTTACAAATGTACTCACTAAAAGTCTCTCAACATAACATGTTGCCTTCCTTAGGAAAATGATGGGTGAAGGATGAGAAGGCAGCCTTTTCTCATCTTGTTGTACTTTATGTACATTTATACTTTGTCACCTTTTTCCTCATTCTCTCCTCACTAGGGGCACATTCGCCTTTAAGTGGGAGGTTGTTGGGGGTAAATGCACATGTGCCTAACTATCCGTGTATTAGTTACATTGATAGTAGTCGCACATATATACACTACAAGTGGTGGACACCCATCACTGACACTTCATACTTGCATCTTTTAGTGACATTTGAATAAGGGAAGGCTAGTCATACCTTGTGATTATTAGAGTTCCCACATCTTGTGTCTCTTGCTCTTGCTCTCTTGCTCTTGCTCTCTTGCTCCTTCCACCATAACTCTTGCTTTTG
Source organism: Lygodium microphyllum (assembly GCF_053477565.2). Classification (NCBI taxonomy): domain Eukaryota; kingdom Viridiplantae; phylum Streptophyta; class Polypodiopsida; order Schizaeales; family Lygodiaceae; genus Lygodium; species Lygodium microphyllum. The sequence continues at coordinate 109,323,319 of NC_141143.1, forward strand.
CTTGCACGCTTCCACTCATGGCTCACTCCCTTCACATCTCCCTTTGAGCTTTTCATGAGGTCTATGACTTAATTAGTGCTCCCTATCACTAGGAAATATCTTGTGGATCACCAAAAGAATTCTTTGAGTGGATTTAGAGCTTTATGTGGATTATTATGTTGATAGGGAAAATAAGGCAGTAAGCTGCCCTTCAACTTCTTCAACTCTTCCAAGCTCTTTTATGTGGTCTCTTGATTGAATCTTGGTCCCATTCATTGGTGGAGGAAGCTTCCTTGGTCATCAAAGAAGAGTTTTCATGGGTTTATGCTCTTTATGCATGTTGTTTTGGACTATGCATCACAATAAGAAACATGGCAACATGCTCAAAATGGAGTTTTGAAGTTCCTATAGGGTTCCTTTGAAGGTCGAAAGCAAGATACATAGTCTTTATCATTGGTAGACACCGTCTAGTAATAAAGACTAAGTTTTTCTAGGACTTGGGGTAGTATATGTACCATGATATACTTCTATAATAAAACTATAATTACAAGGCTAAAGTGCTACACTAAAGGCTTGTATAAGGTATTGTATAAGGTATTTATGGTTTTATGCATTCTTCTTCATGTGGCTATGGATGCTACCTATTGTCTAAAACATTGGTGTATGTATGAGAATTTGAGGTGAAACCTACAACTATTGGATTATGTTTATCAAAGATTATTCATGTATCTTAAATTTTTCCTTTTATTTATCGAATTCTCTTACCCTTAGGCCATTGCTTTGATAGCACGTGTGAGGCATCTCCCCTATAAAATGTAGAGGAGTCCTCTAATAGTCAATTACAACTGGAGTCCTTGCACAATACCATCTAGTCTCCCCTTAAGAAATGATAAACTTAATTAGACATGTGAATTTTGGTTCCATTTCATAGGGAAAGTATGAGATGCTCTCCTTTAATAGTAGCCCACCTAAGAAGGGTAATTTTGAAACTAAGCAAAGTTAAGAGTGGTTTAATATTCCAGTTGGCTCAAAGAGACTAGAACTATCGTTTACTCTTCCATGGCCATTGGGAGCAACACTCAACCATACTCTCATTCCCTAAAAGAATGTTAAGCACGTTCTATCTTGCCAAATTGAGGAGCCATGTTTTAGTAGCTCTATCTAGTGCTTAGTCAAGTTATCCCACTTATTGAGTCCATCCATCCCCATAAACACGATCTTTGAGACTAAGACCTCCCAATTTTCCTTGATGGTTTATTTTAATTGTCTAATCAAGCAAGGTATGCTATCATACTGTTTGAACATATAAAAATAACTTTATTACATTAATTTATTACATAGGGTTTGTTACATAGCTTTTAAGTAAGTAATGAACATTTTGGAAAATACTAATTTACAGTAGTTCCAAAAGTTTTTTAAAAAACCATCACTCCTATAGGAATAGTTAAAACTATCTCATCTAGGATAAGACCTTCCAATCCCACAAGGTCATGCCATATGTGATCAACTCCTATAGTCAAAGGGACTTTATTAGCTCAGAGCCCCATTAAGCTTTCTTGAACCTCTAGAGTCATGCTACATCATGGGGACACTTTTATAAGTTGGTCATTTTCCCTATTAGATACTTCAGTGATCAAACAAAATATGACACTATCAATTGGTCATTACAATTGGCACAAGTAGGTGCCTAGCTCTCAAAAAAATAATAACATCAACTGTTACAAAATCATTTCTTTTTCAAAAATTTGTAGGCCTCTTTTCTCCTTGTAGTTAACACCTTGATCATCTTACCATTTTTTTAAGTTTAAGCATTACAATGGTATGATCCCATTTCTTAAACTTTGTGAAATGCTTTGAGAGAGATCTAGTCTTCTTTTGGCTTCTTGCATTAGAGTTTGTATCCCTCCAAGCATTCTTCAATTATTTTTTTGCAAGTAGACAGGTAGATCTCCCTTTATCCTCCTCATGTTGGAAAGGTGTGGAATCTCAAGGTAAATGCCAATGCTAAAATCGAACTCTAAGCTTGAATCCTGTGCCATCCTTGAGGAGTCAAAGTCTGAATTCTTTCCCCTCTCAATCACAAAGGGCCTCAATGTATTCTTTTTACTATACCTCGATGAAATTATTTCATTGTTTCCTATATAAAACTATGTATAGAAAATAAACTTTTTATTCATATCAATTTCTTTTGGCATAGACACATCAAAAATTTTGTAACTTCTATTCGTTCTTTTTTTTCATTATTGTTCACACTTTGAATCTTTAAAATGGTAATGGTTTCAAAAGGCTAAAGTTATGAATTTTGCTTGATCTCAAATCCTTTATCGTAGATACATCATTTTTTTGTGAATTCTCATGAAATTTGCAATTTCTTGTTCTTGGTTTTGCCTTACTTAAAACTGTAGTGATACTATAGACTAGAAAATATAAGCATTGATCCATTTGCTAATAAATGGGTCATAGATTGGATGAGACTTACTTTTGTGTTGGCAAAAGACTTTGAGTAGTGGCTCACAAGCACATGTTGAGGTTGGATCTAGTAGAAGCATAATGGAGGGGCAAGAGGGAAAAAGGTGGAAGCAGATAGAGGAATTAATGGAGGGCTTGAGCGGCAAAGGTACACGGTGACACTTGCAATAGAGAAGGGTGAAGTGAGCAGCTACATGACAAACACACAAAAATGGGAGGGTATTTAGGGGAAAGGGCTTTCTATTAAAGATTAATTGAACACTAATAGTCAATTGCATCATTTTAATGCATGTGTCTCACTTGCACTTTAAAATTAGTGACCTATTTATTGATTTTCTCTTTGAACTTAGTGGCCTATTTAGATATTTTCTCTTTGAACTTAATGGCCTATTTATCGACTTTCCCTTTCAACAAGTACCTCAATGTGTGATGATTTTCCAAAATGTTTCGTAACAATAATACATTTACTATTTTGAAAGAATAACAAAACTCATTTTTCCCTTTAGGAAAGAGTGCATAATGTGCACACCTTTATGTGCAGCGAAAGTTGGAGAACAAGATTCATAAAGCTACAATTTGTTGTATGATCTTCAAAGCTTCAAGGTTTGAGCTTGGAAATTTGAATTCCTCTTCCAATGGAGCCCTCTTGTTGTTGCTGAGGCTTTTTCTTGTTTCCATTCTAGACTTAGAACCCCCATCTTGGTTGCTCCTAATTGTGATTTGTCCAATTAGTTACTTTAATAGGAGAACTATTTCCTCTAGTCAATATATCTAGACTCACAAAATTTCTCTTTTGTCATAGTCACACGAAAATTCGTATTCCATTTCATCAACACCTTCTCCCTCTCCAACATGACACTTGTCAATCACCTCGCTTTTCATTTGAGGCAACTTCTCTTGCTTTTAATCTTAAAAAATTTCATCCATGTCTTGCCTTTGTCCTCTATACACCTTACCTTTCTCTCAACTCACCTTAGACTACAACTCACCTTCCCTCAACTACACCTCAACTTCACCCTCAGCTCACTCTTAGCTACACCTCACCTTACCTCAATTCATCACCTTTAGATCACCCTCACATTTGTTGGCTACACCTCACCTTACCCTAGCTACATCTCTGCTTATCGTCCTACATTTCACCTTATTGGGCTCATTGCATTTGTTTGTTACAATCACATTTGTCTTTATATACTTGTCTCTCACCATGGATCCTGCTAGCATTTCTTCTTACCTACATCTTGCTTGTTGTTGACTCACCTTCAGCTCACCGCTAGATGCATTGCAACTTCATCTTAATGTGGCTACACCTTGGCTCATCCACTACATATAATTATGCCTCGGGTCATCACATTTTTTCCTCACTCTTGGATTGCCTTATTTTACATTTAACTACATCTCACCTTATACCTCAACTTCAACCTCAACTCACCTGCTACACCTCATCTTACCTTGATTCATCACAATTGTTTCTTATCCTTGTATTTATCTCTCCCAGTCACCTTTATATTTTCTACCACACCTAGCTCAATCTTAAAGGTGAACCCAACCTCAATCCTAGATTTAAGTTGGCTTGTGGTCCTCTCTCAGCATGGTTCAAGTGCCATTAGAGCTCCAATAACTCCAAAAAAAAAAACATTTTGAGAATATAAGCATTATTTAAAATGTGAAAATAAAACCAATGTAAAAGGAAAAAAAGCTCTCCTCACTCTCATCAAGCCCCTTTCCCACCCCTAATTAGACCCCTTTTGTCCTTCCTTGCCCTACCTCAATCACCCTCCTTTCCCCTTGCCCCTCACTTGCCCCACCTCCACCTCCAACTCCCATCCCCTCGTTTTCCTTCACTTTCTTCCCCTCCTTTCCCAACTCTCACCATCCCTCCAATCAGTCCACAACCCCTTGATCTCCCATCCCCTCATCCTCCCCACACTAACCCACTCCTTAGTTTCCCTTCCCTTCCCCTCACACACAACTCAAAACTCTAACCCTCACCCCTCCCTCTCATCATTGTCAAGTCCTCCCTCTCCCTTAGCAGGTCCTCCCTCTTGCCTCAACTTTGTTTACCTAATGTTGGTATTTATGTACGTTGTCATGTCTTCGATGTACCTAGGGGACATCTTTGGCTGTATGCCACACATAGAGGTCCACTTGCCTCATCTTGCATACTAGTCCTTACCTTCCAAGATTTACTTTCAAGTTGCAATTGAACTCAAGCAATACTATGACAACCATCCCACATCCTTTTCCAATCTTTCCCTCAATATTGTCCCACCTCCTTGTGCCTACCTTTGCAATTGTCTCTGTGTTCCCCATCCTCAAGTCCTCCCACTTTGCTTGAGGCTACTTATCCTACACTAGCTCCACCACCATAGGCCCAACAATACCTCTTGTGGGGGTCTCCTCAAGCATGGCCTTAATAATCATGGTTCTTGTCTTCACATTCATAACCCTAGTAATCCATCAAGCATTGTTGCAATACATGCAAAGACAAGGAAGAAGAATTCTAAGCCCTATTACAATATCTCTCCACAACTATCCCCTTCATCATCTACTACAACTTCCTCTCATCCTTGATTCACTCCCTGCTTTTGTACTAGATGGTTTGGCATGTTTTTGGCTCAATTAGTTCTTGGTACAATCACAGCAAGACAATGATCCTTTTCATGGTGGCCTACTTATAAGAACCTCGGATGTGGAGCCTTGATCATCTATAGCTCTACCAAGGTTTTGTTTTAAGAAGACCCATTGGAACACGTCTTCCAAGTTTGTTGATAGCAAGGCATAGGACATCTACCTCAAACTCACTTTTCCTCTACCACAACCCCACTTTTCATGGGACCAAGTAGTTATTTGCTCAAGTGGCTACATGCTTTAGCAATAATTACTTGCTCCAACAATGATTACTAGCTCCATGAGTGGTTGTTCTTAATACCTCCAACAATTATGGTTACAAAAGTGGAGAAAGTGGAGTGAATATGGACCTATCTCTTGAGGGGTATCCTCATAGTTTTTAGTGTATAACAATATAGTAGGAGCAAAATTGTATTAGCATGAGCTCTATAATTTTAAATCTTGCTAAGGTTCAGCTTCGGATGTACTTTGGACTTAGGCTTCAACTCCTGCTAGTCAACCTATGTTGTATTTGGTCTTATTGTCTAGCTTGTATCTGGTTGTACTTGGTAGATAGCCTTTTATCTTCTGTGTGGTGCTTCAATGTTGTATTAGAATTTAGCATTTTATTTGTTCTTCAATCTTTATTCTCACTACTATTATGCTTTGGTTTTGATTGTTGGAAGAAGAGGACAGCTGAGAGAGATGGAAGTCAAGCAGAAGTGAGCGAGTGTGACGGTTGGAGAGCAAGAGTGAGAACAGAGTCAAGTACAATTCGATTAGAGTATACCAGCCATTGTGTTGGTACACAAATAATAAAATGTATTTATACTTAGGGCACGTAAAGGGTGCATTCACATGTATAATGTGCGTGTACTATACACGAGGAGTTAAACCAGGCCTTTATCCCAACAACCTTCCACTTAAAGGTCCGATGTGAACCTCTAGCTAACCAACTACCACTAGTCGAATGCAATGCTCGTGCTGAGCATTGCTTAGACTTTTAGTGAGAACATCTGCAGGGTTATCTTGTGTTTTAATCTTAGTCAATGTGATGTGACCATCTTCTAGAAACTGTCTGATGGAGTGATATCGCACATCTATATGCTTTGTGCGTGAATGACATTAGGGGAGTTTTGAGGTCTCGAAAATGCCTTTTAGGATGTGGAGAGAGAGTGCTCTAGACCAATAAGAGCAAAGACTCCATAACGGAACTTCTATTTTAAAAAATTTAAAAAATCATTTTACAAAAATATATAAATATGATAATATTACGAATTTGTATTTTTATTATGTATTTTTAGTCTCTTATATTCGTGATTATGACTTCTTTTGCATTAATGGCATAGAGTCTCGGCTACTTTTATTTAATGATGTTTCTAGATTAATGATAATGACTGATGTAATCGAAATTCAAATTGGTGAAAAGCATGGCGCTCAGTTTTTTCCCTCCTTTCTTTTATTCCTCTATTGTTTTTCCCTCCGTTATGATAGCCTAGTCCTCTCTCTCTCTCTCTCTCTCTCTCTCTCTCTCTCTCTCTCTCTCTCTCTCTCTCTCTTCTACCATGGATACAGAAATTCGACCTTCAACAAGGCGTCCAAGCTCCCAAATCACATCCATATCAGTGTTTAACTCATTCCAAACTAATGGAAGATGGATTCCTACTATCATTAGCAAAGGTAGTTGAATCACCATGCAACAAGCAAAACGTGGAAAAAGGCAAAGACATGAAAGCTCGTTTATCTCTGCTTGGAAGGGCAGAATCCGAGATTTTAAGCTTGGAGCAAATAAGAATAGTATCAAAGAGGTACTAGTGCAACATGTGTTCATGCATAGAGAGCTGTGTTTGAAACCTAGATCTTCAAAGCTTCCAATGCATAGACCAAATTGTAAGAATTTGATTCTTAAAGTTTTTCCTTTCTTAAACATGGTTTAGGTTTTTCCATTATAATATTTGTTTGTCTTGTAGATGTCTATCCCTCTAATCTTGAGGAATGGCAACCAGTGGAATCTATTATTGATGTTATTGATGCTATACATGGTTCAATTGGAGAAGAAATATATAGAGGTAGAAAGAAGACAGAGCTTGCAGAGAATGGAATATTCTTTTATGACCATTCTTATGTTATTCCTATGCGGCATTGCCAATGGGGATCAATAAAACTCCTTCCTTTGCCAGATTTTTCAAGCTTTGAGTGGCCTTTGCCAAGTCCAGCTACTAGTGAGGGCTATAGATGTAAGATATTTTCTGAGATCCAAAAAGCACTAAAATCTAATATCTCAAGTAGGCTAAGCAAAGTTACTTTATTTATGCCTATTAATATATTTATTGATTTCTTCTCTAATATGGAAATAAGAATAACAAAAACCATGCTTTCAGTGAAGAGACTAACATATGATCATATCATACAATTTGTTGATGAAGGATGGGATACAAGGACAGAAGGAAAAATTATATGTAAGATAGATCAAGACTCTATAACTTGTAAATATATGATTGCTACTCAAAATTTTATCCTTAGCTTTTACTATAGTCGATGGCATTTTGTTGGTAGTAGTCTAGTTGCTTTAGACCAGAATCTTAATGATTTCAGCAAGGATCCTATAGTGGATCTTGATATTTGGTTCAACGAGGATATTATTGCAATCTTAAAGATCAGAAAATCATGTACGCTACATCAAGTGAGGATGGATTTACAAAATGAAGACATTGAACTACCATGCTCCTTTGTATTCCAACTTGACAAGAAACGAGTAAGTTTTCACATCATATTATATCTACTTAGATGTATATCAAGATCTCACTTTCTAACTAACAAACATTTGTAATTTATTTTTTGCAGATATCAAAAAGGAGAGAAAATAAAATACACTGCAATGACATTCAAGAAAATATATCTTTACTATCAATATAAAATACATGTACAAATTTTGTAGCAGATGTCTATCTGCCATCTCTATGAGATATACAAGGGCTGAAGGGCAAATTTCTATATATGAAGGCTTACAAGGCAATATGGCAAAGCTATTTCTTTTTTGGAGAACTATCCTTTCTAGGAGTCCTTTTGCCTTTCTTTGATGTCTTGGGTATAGAAGGTGTTGAAGCTGTGGATTTGCCTTCCGTGGTTATACGCACCGCATCTCCTTCATGGTACAAATCCCCACCAATCTCTGTTGTTGGTTGTATACGATTGACCATTATATACTTCAAGAGCTTTGCTCTGATGTACCAAACATGCTCAGATGTATAGCAATCCTTCGAAAACTGTCACACATTTATAGAAAAAAGAGTTTTAGTTCATTATTGTTCTTACAATAGACTATATTTTTATCATCAATGGACTATTTGCAATTAATATCTATCTTAAAGTTTAGCATCTTTCATATTACCTTTACATGTTTATCATCATTAAGATAAACAAAGTTAACCATTCTTCTAGCATTTGCAATCACCCTCCAGCCACAAGAATGGTTATCATCCTAATGGGGACACTGCAACCACCAACACAAAGTAAAACTATAAAGAGGACGAATGGTAGTTCATAGAATAAACTCATGTTTCAATTATTTTAATGAATAACTTACCACAACTTGTCTATATTGCATTGTTGCAAGCAAATCAGACGGCATAGGGAGTCTTTTCTCTAGCTCTTCAATTAATCTTTTGGCACCTCTGTATATAAAATATGTTGAAATTTAGAGTACTTACAAAAAAAAGAATTGAAATATCAAGGAGCCCTTGGATAATATAACTTACAATTTAGCATTTCCATGGCTTCCTTTCATAGAGTTGATTAAAAAGCATTGCTTATCCACAAGGTCTATTGCAATCAAGCTCCAATGAGAACTAAAAGCAATCATATCTCAACAAATTAGTAGGATAAAATCTCAAAAACTCTAATAGAATATTGAATCGCTTACTTTTCATTATATGGAATTATAAGCAGCTCCAAAGTATCGAAGTCAATCAAATTGAGCCAATGCTCAATAAAACTTGTATCAAGCTCATTCCTCATAAAGAATGAGATAGATGGATCAAGAACCTCAATTTTTTGTTGTATATCCAAAGGAAACTCATGCATTATACACCTAGAAAAGGCATAGAAATAGTGAGTATAAACAAGAAAAATCTTATTGTTAAAAAAATATCAAAAAGTATAAGTAATTATGGATGGACATACCTTAGGCCAATAAGAATAAGACTGTCATTTACTTCTCTTCTTTTATCCTTAATAATCTGAACACATGCAGCATCAAAGGAGATTACCTCAGTTCTTTTGCCTAAGTCACCAGGTAAGAAACAAAACACACTGAATCCTTTTGGATTAGCTGCTTCAAGAAGGGTGTCTAGCTCATTTTCAAAGGACTCTAGTTGCTCTATTTCCCTTTCTTCAACCCGTTGCCTCCTATACTCTCTCCATTTATCTGCTTGTTCCTCTTTAGCTTTCTCCTCTTTTTCATGTTGCCTTGTATCCTTCTCATGGGTGACATCCTCAACCCTGAGACCAGAATCATCTTTCTTTCTCCTAGCTGGGGGCACATTAAGGATATTAAATGTCTTCATATCAATGAGGGAAATTGGCTCAAGGACCTTTGAAAATCTATATCTTAGCCTCCTAAGAATTACCATGTCCTTGTCCATGAGTGTGAGCTTATGAGCATGAGTAGTACAAATGTAGGCATCTTGAAAAAACTCAACTAGAAAATCCTCTGTGGCTTCTTATATACAATTAAGAGCTGTTCTTGTCCATCTGAAACTATCCAAACTATATCTGTCACAAATTTCCCTGACAAGTCTCTGAAAAGACAACTTTGGAATTGCATTGTCAAGAGCATTTACTGCCTTCCTAATCTCCCTTAGACACCTGACATTTTGAGAAAACTTTCTCCTTGGCTTTGACTTTCTAGAGAGCTTCTGAGGCTTTGAAGACTGATGAATCTTTGATGCTAAATCCCTAGGATCAATCTTCGCTTTTCTTGCTGTTGCCTTAGTCCTAGCCATCTGCCAAAAAAAGACATGTTACTTCTTCTCCAGCATGTCCAGCGAAACGCGAGTCCCAGACAAGAGGTATCCATGCTGCATGGCGTTTTTGCGTTTCAGCTGAATTTTTCTCGAGGTGTCTAGTGAAACGCGAGTGTCAAGCAAGGCGCCTCCTTGTGGCTGCTTCTTTTCGCGTTTCACTGGACTTGTTGTCCATTGTGTCCAGTGAAACGCGAATTTAAGCCAGGAGACCAGCTTGAAGCACCTTATTTTCGCGTTTCATCGGACAGCTCATAAATAGCATAAAAATCGACAAAACCAAGAAAAAATAGCTTTGATCCAAGGAACGCTTTTAAGATTACATAAAATATCCACAGAATTAGGAAAGAAATTTAAAGATTTCCTTAAATATCCACAATATTAAGGAATGCTCTCACTGTGGAAAAAATTCTTTTGTAGTGGTCATAAGCTAATAATAACATAAAGGATTAAGGAAAAGTATCAAAAGAATGCATTGAATGGAGCCTGTTATTGAAAAGCAAGATGCAGAAATCATACCTTCTTTTTAGCTTGTTCTTCACAATCTCAGCCTAAAGACGACAATATGCTCGAAGGTTTCCTTGTTGGGGAAGCAGTGAAATGCTTGGAGATTGGAAGGAAATGCTTGGAGATTGGAAGGAACACCAAAAATAAAGATGAAGTAGCTATGAAATGCAATGAAAGGTGAAGGCGGTGAATTTGCATGGACTCAACATTCTTCGCAAAGTGTTAATAACACACGTGTGACGTACTCTCGCTTATCGAAAAAAAATTTTAACTTAGAAAAGGGTTATGTAACACATATGTGACGTATTTTTGGAAAAAGAGAGTGCCCACGTCTTCTGAGGAGTTTAATACACTATGTTAAGTGAGACACGTGTACACGTATTTTTCCATTATTACACAAACTTTTTCGTTGGAACTATCACCACATGCTTAACGGTCAATATAAAAGCATTTCAAAGCCATTTCTCCGACATTGTCTTCTTTTTTGCCGAAATTTCGTCTTGACTTCCCTTCAAGGTCCTTGCTTCCTGTGTGGAGAGCAGTTCAACAATCTTTGATAGGTAACAAATTTTTTTTATTACAAGTATTTTAACAAAATAAATTTGATTAATATAGAAAGAATGTTTTATAACACTTGAACAATTAGAGATGTTATGTGCTTTCTATCTTTTAAAAGCAGCATAGCTTTTTCAAAAATGATTTTATCATCAATTTCTGTGTTTCCATAGAATTAATTTATAGTTCATGTTTCTCTTCTTCATTTGCATTTTTTGACCAGTGAAACGCGAAACAATGTCTCTGTTAGTGATATTTTGTTAAGTATCGCGTTTCATCGGCAAGATATTGGAATAATTTTTGTCTTCAAGGTAGTGTCCGATGAAACGCGATTTCTTCACAGGCATTTGCCTTACACACTTGAATTTTCGCGTTTCACCGGTCAACTTAAAAAAATTCTCCTTTTTTGTTTTTTTTGTCTTGGAAAATCAATTTTGGGGCCTCTTTCCATGGTTCCATCTTGTTTTATTGGATATTGGTTCTATTTTGCTTTTTTTTTTCAGGGATAAATATTTTTCTGGTCAAGATGACAAAGAGGAAGCTATCTCTGGAAGGAATGGATGAGGAGGAGATAATTGAGACATCTGATGATAGGCTCTTTGATTTCTTACATACCACTGGAAATTCTTCCAAGTTTTGCTATATCAAGGAAATTTTCAATGTTCCTTTTGATTTGAAGGAGTTATTGGAGGATCTTGAAGATAAACTTAAGGAGTACATATGTTTTTATGATAGACATATGCAAGGTTTGGAAGTCAATGGATTTGTTCATTATAGTGATGTCATGGGAGCCACCAATACATCCAGGTCAACTTTGCTAGGCAGGTTCAACCTCATTGATGAGGAATTCAGAAAGAAAGAAACATGTTGCCCTTTCCACAGGTACCAACACCAATGCCTTCTTATCCACAAGGACGTTGGATTTATTGTGTATCTTCAGTACATGGAAAATTCTTCTCCAAATATAGACCAACAGAGAAAGCTAGAGGATATTGCAAGTATGGATAAGGAGGTCAAAGAGAAGGAGGAGATGTTCCAAGAAGATGTGACTCCTCCTTTCTACACAAATGGTACACTCTTCGTATTCAATGGGAATAACAAGGCCACCCAATTATGACCAATGCTGAGTAGAGATGCTCCATCAAAATCTTTGAGTATGACATGACCTATGTGGCTCCTATCTCCTTTAGAGTATTAGCCATTACTCACAATCGACCTTTAGAGGATAAGAAAAGGAGATTGAGCCAAGTGCACAGGTTGATGAAGAAGGTCCTCTTGCCTGTGTTCCAACATTTCCCACTTATATTATCAACAAGAAGAGATATGTGTTGCTAAATGATATTCAACATCTTTTTGATCTTAGAGAAGATTATTGCTTAGCAATCCTTGCAGGTTGGGGCAAAAATGACATGAATTTTATAGGTTATGAACAAGAACCACTAGCAAGTCTTGATGTTGAGGGAGAGAATTTCCAAGATAGCTCTATAGCCTTACATACATGTATTAATCAGATCATAGAATACGAAAAGGGGGGGCTACCTACAGAAGAAGAGTTTTTGCAGGTCCAGAAGAAACTTCATATTGATGATGTAGGGTATGAAGAGAGATTGAAGTCTCCATCAGATGAGAAGCCCAAGACTTCAATAAATCTTTATGACGATAGTCTTCTTGAAGAAGATGAACACCCTAAGGTATGAAATATAATTCGAAGTTACCCATTGAGTTTATGTTAGACTTTATTATGCATTATAGATAAATATCTTATATCTTGTACTGTTGTGGTTTGTTCTATAGATTGAGATTGAAGATCTGGACAACTTTCTTGGAAGGGCCAAGGGCTCTAGGCCAATGAAGCTTGGAAAACAAAGCCTTGGCCATTATATTGGAAACTTAAACAATCAAACAATTGTAATATATCATAGTAGATTGACAAGCTCTCCAAGTCTACCAATGATGGCTTTGAGAGCTATCTCAAAGGCAATTGGATCTCAAGTTTTCAACAGAGGTTTGGACAATATCATTTTGGTGGAGAAGGAAGAAGCCATAAGAGTTTTTGGCTTCATGCCTGGATACAGTGGATCTAGAGCTGGATATTTTGGAGTTCTTGGCTCCTATTTGCTCTCTTATGTAGGAGATAGTAAGAATTTGAAGCTTCTTCCAAGCTATCGGAAACAAGAGTTTTTGAAATACAGAGGTCTTATTGAGTGGGATGAAACAAAAGATTCCTCTAGAGGCCCTGTCAAGCTACCTGAAACCAAGGACTCCTCTGAAGGCCCTGTTGAGGTGCCTGAAACTAAGGACTCTTCTGCAACACAATCAGATTAGAAGATGCCAAAGATTAAGGGTTTCTTGAAACCCATCTTTTCCCAACTCTTTGTTTGGTTTGTAACCATTCTGTAAATCTTTGCTTTGCGCAAGAATTTAAATATCTATCTTTTCTTCTTTGGGTAACAATTTGTATAGTCCTTGCTAAAGATGATGTATTGCTTGATGTAGTTGTATCTTTAAGCTTGAATTTATGCCAAATTTGTCGATAGAACCATTGAAAGACCTCTAATAAACTGTTGGCTTTGTGTCTTCCACCTCCATGTCTTGTGTGTCTGAAATATTTTGTTCTTGCTTGATAATGTGATTTTTTCATACCTTGGGTTGACCAGATAGATAGAAGAGATCCATATTGTTTAACAAAGTATGAAGCATGGTTGTATAGAATATGCTGCATAGTCAACAAATAAAGAAAGTTATTAAAAAACATTATATGAGTTCGACAATGAAGAAACAAACATATACAAACTTCTTACCATATAGTGAGTAAAGTGTTGATCACCCCAAGCTTCTGTTATCGCCTTTTTGAAAAGGTTCAATTGGTTTTTAAAGTCTTTGAGATCATCATCATTTCATTCAGTCTTATCACAATAAAAAAACACTTTGTCTAGTGTTTCCCAAACTTTAGCTTTTCTATTTTGAGCTTGTCCATTATCAGTGTGATCCTTAACTACATTATGTAGGGATTTCCACTGATTAAATTTAATAGTTGAGCCACAATGTCTCGAGTTTATCTTGCCAAGTCTCCCATCAAAGCCTAGAAACCTTCTAGCCTTCACTCCACCAATAGATGGTTTTTTTGGGACACAATTACCATCCTTAGACTTTTGAAGATCTGGTTCAATAACAACATTGCCACCATGCAAACCAATTGCAGAGAGAACTTTTTCAACCTTTGTTATAGCATCTGTTCTAGTTGATAATGGCTTCAACTTCCATGCAAATCCTATATAGAGATGAACAAGCTTTTCGATTATCCTGCAAAGTGCATGAAGTATACAAATATGGGCATTCGCTAAAGGAATGTCCAAGACTAGTTTAAACTGTGGATCCTTATTGTGCCTAGAGGGAGCTCTATTCTAGTTGCTTGAGTTTAACTCTACAGCTGGTGACATGCAGTATAAGCAAGGAGATCTCGAGTTAGCTCCCTTTGATACATTATACATACATTTGAGTGTCTTTAGGTCACCAGCTATGTGCCACTCAATCCTGTAGTTCCCAAATCCTTCAACAAATAGCTCTTCTCCTGCTTGTTGCCTTTGAATAACATTAGGTATTGATGTTTGATGAAAAACCCAATATAGTATATCAAAATTCTCAGTATCTACCTCAAATGCTCCTAGCCACCAAATGTTATATTCAGATTGAACACTAAATGATGTTGAGTGATTGCAATGACCTGACGAAAGTGCTCTATTCATCAAGGTGATAGAGATTCTCTCCAATTTTTTACATTTCAGAATCTCACTTTCATCAAGTTTAATCACAAATCTAGCCACTCCCTGTGCCTCTGCTACTGACAAGTCATAAAATTTGATCATTAAGCATTGTAGGGTGGGCAAGTCAAGGAAAATATTGTTAAATTCATTGAATATAACCTCCTTTTTCTTGCCTTTGAAGCTAGCCTTGATATGAAAAGGCTCACCTAGAATCTCCATCACTTTGTTATTAACTCTTTGTCTGATAGTTCTAACCACAAATGGTTTCGGAAGTATGCAATTGTGTACCTGTCCTTGCTTCATATTTGATTGTAAAAGCTGGAAAAGTTGCATATAAGTATCTCAACTGATACCAGTACTATCCAGTGTCTTCTGTACTAACTCAGAATCCAAAGAATGATCCTTTACAAATGACTCCAAGCATTGTTTCTTTGCCTTTTTAATTTTCTTCTTCTCCAAAATATCCTTTGAAACTACTGAAGGAAGAAGATGATAATAAAACTGAGCTGCTTTTAAAAAATCTCTTTCACTTGCATTTGGTTGTAGAAGAGATCTAAGCAAAATTAACATCACAAATCAATGCAAGTAGTTTAAATAAAGCCATATTTAAGATTTTTCAAGTGAAAAAAAATATACCTTGCTGCTTGGATTCTTTTACCACAGCCTCCTCCTCCTCGTTTGAGATTCTCAATATTTTTAAGAGCTCTTTGTCGATTTCGAAGGCCTAATAAAGTTTGCTTTTGTTGATACGCTTTTCCAATGAATGAATTTTTTGTTGACAATCCTCTAGCTTCTGCAACAACTCTATATTGTGTTTCATCAAAAGATGATTCTCTAGTCCAAGGATATCCTTTTCTACAACAAGATTAAGTGTATAACCTAAAAATCCATTGTAGCCATCACCAATAAACCTCATTAATGACGAGCTATTATAGAAAGGAGGAGTGCTATTTCTGCTAGGATCTTTGGGATATAGCTTTCCATCTAACCAAAGATCAATATTCTTCTTTCCTTCAAACCTCAGTATATGTTTCATAGACTCTGTAACCGTGATAGATTTTGTTCTCTTTCTTATCAGTTCATACTCACTGTCCAACTCAATATGAAGATGATAGAGAGGTCTTTTATGAGAGCTATAGAGATCATTAGATGATTGATCCATAGCTGAGTTACAGAGATCATTGGGTACAGAGATCATTGGGTGATTGATCCATAGCTAAGGATATGATTAGAAGCAAGAACGAAAACAAAGAAGAGACTAATAAGGAGGAGAAAAAAAGAAGAGAGAAACGATGGAGGGAGGCAATCGAGTATCCACCAAAATTCAAATTGAATATTACTTTTCACTTTAATGAGAAGAGGTAAGATCTTCATTATGACAACCTTGCTAACTTTATGGCGACCTAGATTTCTAGGTTTGATGTGACCACGAGAATATCACGACAATGACTTATTAACGAATTTTGATATTTTAACTTACCAAAATATAAACCTTTTAAAAAATTTATAAAATGATTTTATTTCGTAAATTATTTTCTTTCTCTAGGATCTCTTACAGGGCATTTTCGAGACCTCAAAACTCCCCTAATGGATACATGGCATTCTTAGCCAGATACACAGCACTCTAGCTATCACATCCCAAAAATGCAGTATCCATAGACATGTCGAGATCTTCTGCAAATCTGCTCAACCATATAGCTTTCTTAGAAGCTTCAGTAGCTAATATGTATTCAACTTCAGTGGTACTCAGTGCAATGATGTTCTGCAACCTGGAACACCAAGAAACAGCTCCACCAGCAACTGTGAAGACATACCCACTAGTGGACCTACGAGTGTCCAAGTCACCTGCCATGTCTACATCACAATAACCCTACAAACTAAGTGCACCCTGCCCATAGAAAATACACTCTCTTTGTGTACCCTTAAGGTATCAAAGAATACACTTGATAGCCTCCCAATGTGCTTTGCCAGGATTTGACATAAACCTACTAACAACTCCCACTGCATGAGCAATGTCCCGACGAGTAGCAACCATAGCATACATAAGAGAGCCACAAGATGATGCATAAGGGACTCCCTTCATAGCATTTGCTTCCACGTCATCTTTTGGGCCTGTTGGCTTTGCTAAGCTTGAGATAAGGAGGTAAGGCTACCCCAAAAGGCTTAGCTTCAGCCGTGTTAAATATGTCCAATACCTTTTCAATGTACTTTTCTTGAGATAAAAACATAAATTTCTACATTCTATCTATACAAATCCTCATGCCCAACATATGCTATGCATTCCCCAAATCTTCCATGGAGAAGATTGATTTTAGTTAATTTTTGAGACCCATCCAAGCTAGTCTTTCTTTTCCTAGCTAGCAACATATCATCCATATACAAAATAAGTATAATGGGGTTGCCATTTGTATCGTTTTTCATGTACAAGCAATGATTTGCATGGCTCCGTGTAAACTCATGAGATAACATAAAGGTGTCAAAATTTTTGTACCGCTGTCGTGGTGCTTGCTTCAGTAGCCCATACAGGCTGCATTTTAGTTTACACACCATTTGCTCTTTTCCAGGAACTACAAAGCCCTTGGGCTGTTTCATGTAAAGTTCCTCATCAATGTCACTTTGCAAGAAAGCTATTTTTACATCCATTTGACACAACTCTAAGTCTAGTATAGCAGTGAGAGCAAAAGGCACATGTAGAGTGGTCATCTTCACAATAGGTGAGAAGACCTCTTAGAAGTCAATCCCTTCCTTTTATGCATACCCTTTGGCAACCAGCCTTGCTTTGTACTTGGGTTTCCCATCAACTATCTTTACTTTGTACACCCATTTATTCAGAAGTGGCTTCCTTCCCTTGGTATCATTTGCATATAGAGATTTAATGTCTTCCTGCATAGCAAGCTCCCACTTACTGCTGAATTCACATGACTTGGTCTCTTTGTATGTAAGAGGCTCACCCTCACATAATGCAAGGAGGGGTCAAGTCTATGTGGTTGTTGCCTTCTTACGTGTGTAAACCTGCGTACCCAATGATCAATATTTTCAAGAATTGGGTCTACATCTAGAGGTATATTATTTTTAGCATTTATTGGCTGTTGTAAGCCATTTTCAGCATGCTGTTCAAGCTATGATACAGCACCTTCATTTTCATTACCAGTACCTGCATTTTCATAGTCAGTAAGCCTATGTTGCTGTCCATGGCCTCCTTGTGCTCGTGTTTGACGTCCATCATCATCTGGCTCAAAAACAACCGGCTGATCATCATCAGTTTTAGCCTATGGTACAACACCATGAGGCTCATTTTTTGAAGTAATAGGTGGCTGTAAATTCTGAAATTTCACATTTTTCATATCTTCATTAGAGGCTAAAGTACATTTCAGCAATTTTTCCTCATTAAACACAACATTACGGCTGCGAATAATTTTCTTGGACTGAGGTAACCACACTCTATAGCCAAATTCACCCTCATCACCATAGCCCATGAAAATGCCTTTGGTGGATTTTGGGTCGAGTTTGTTCCTTAGCTCATCCCTAACATGCACAAAAGCATCATAGCCAAATATGCGTAAATGGTCATATGAGGCCAATTTGCCAGACCAAACCTCCTCATGGATGCCATTATTTAAGGACCTATTTGGAGAGTGGTTGCAAATGTGAACCGCGGTTTTGAGTGCCTCTCCCCAAAATTCATGAGGGAGATTAGCAGTGGACAGCATGCACGACACTCTTTCACATAAAGTCCTATTATATCTTTCAGCCACCCCATTTGAAGAAGGGCTGTAAGGGGCTGTAAGCTCCCTCTTAATACCATGCAAGTCACAAAAGGACTTGAATTTAGTCGATGTGAACTCACCCCCATTATTAGTTCTCAAGCATTTCAGCTTTCCACATGTCTAAGTTGTCATGAATGCATGAAAAGTTTTAAAAACAACAAACACTTCACTTTTTTTTTTCAACAAGTAAACCCAAATCTTCTTGGAACAGTCATCAATAAAGGAGATAAAATATGCCGCACCACCCAATGATTTCATGAGCATACTACATACATCAAAATGCACTAAGTCCAAGACATTGGACTTATTAGAGACACCAGAGTAAAAGGAATTATTTATTTGCTTTCCAAACTGACACTCGTTACAAAAGTCAAGTTTAGAGCCTTTTCCATCAACCCTCTTCAAAGAGGTAAGGACATCAAGTCCTTTTTGGCTCATATGGCCTACTCTCTTATGCCATAACTCCAAGTGGCTTCAAATTTCAGCAACTGCAAGAAACTCGCCATTCAAAGCTTTACAATGTAAACAATACAAAGTGCCCTTCTTGGTTCCTTTTGCAATCAGCATGGAACCCTTTTTTACTTTCCACAAACCACCACCAAACAGTGTGGTATAGCCATGCAAGTCAAGCTGACCAACAGATAGTAAACTCTTTTTAATGCCAGACAAACATCTTTCAACACAAGCTCTTAACCATTGTCTAAAGACAAGTGTACAGTGCCAATCCCATCAATGTTGCAAGCATGGTTATTTCCAAGATACACCTTTTCATAACTGCCTGCATTGAACCCAGCAAAACACTCCAAGCAAGGAGTTACATGGAAAGAGGCACCAGAGTCTACAATCCAAGTTTGAGTGACACAATCATCAAATGACAAGAGTGCATCAATCACATTAGCCTTGGTAATCTGCATATCCTACATGTGACATACAAGGGCATCATAATCAACTACACATAATACATTAGCCTCTGTATCTGAAAGCTTCTCTATGACCACACTAGAGGCCACATTGGCTTTTTCTTTGCCTTTGGTTTCCTCAGATGCATCTATCTTACCTTCCTTCTTCTTTTTATCTCATGCATTCTTCTTTCTCTCTTTTTCCTTCTTGTGATACCTACAATCAAGTTTCTTGTGGCCCTTTCAGCCACAATTATAGCAAGTAATGTCACTCTTATCCTTTCCTTTGCTCTTGCTCTTGTTTCTCTGCCATGCATTTGCATTTTTCTTTTCAGCCCTGCCTCTTGCATTGTAAGCCGAGTTGCTGCCTTCTCCACTAGACATACATCTAATTTCTTCATTCAAGATAGAACCCCTCACCCCATCATATGAGAGATTGGGATTATTGCTGAGTGAAACCACCAAGGTCTCCCAAGAGTTAGGCAGTGTCATGATAAAAAAGATCACCCTCAACTTACCATCAAAGTCCAAATTTGCATCTTTGAGCTAATTTAGAATCCTTGTAAATGCACTCAAGTGCTCAGCTGTGCAGGCTTTGACTCATCCACTCGCATATTCACCAACTTGCGCATTAAATGCACCTGATTAATATGTGTGGTGATCTCATAAGTAGTTTTCAACTTCTTCCATATTGCATAACCTATATCTAAACCCTTAATGTCTGTCAAGATGTCATCAGTGACACCCATCTTTATGTAAGCCACAGCCTTTTTATTTACTCTGGCCCAATCTACATCAAACAAAATGCCCTATATACGGTCTTTCCAAAGGTCAAAGCCATGACCATTAAACTGTTTGATTTTCATCAAACTCTTGATGTTTGAACTGGAAGAAGTTGTAGCCATTTTATCACGAACACAAGAGTAAATGCACTAAACTGTAAAAGCATTAGTTGAACCAGCAAAATACACTGTTGTTCTTCTCAACCAGGAATAAATCTCTACTATTTGTACATGAACCAGCCACCACCACACTAGCAAAAATGCAAAAATTTACCAAATTCTGCACAAACCCCCAAAAATTTAGGTTCAATGTTGCATAAATGTCAAACAATCTGACATAGTTGAGCAAAATTTTGCCAATACATGAAAAGCCCCAATTTTCTGAGATCCAGTGTCAAGAAATTTTACTCAAAAAAGAGCAAAATTCTGACTGATTTGGCAAAATCCCCAAACGAAAAATACTAACACGCATAAACAATGTCAAATCTGGGAAAAGCCCCAAATTTTTGGGCCAGATCTACACAGATCTGTGGCACGTGCCTCCAATGCATGAACCATCGCTAAGAGAAGGAAATTTCAAAAAGGATTTGAAAAGAAAATAAGGATTCTTGATTTTTCGAAAAATTTGACGAGTCAATTGACCCGCTAGCAGGTGTCACATTGTTGGACTGGCGACATCTATCACATAGGCCCTCTAATTCGCGTTGGTCGATACTGATAGCAAGTCCGCAATGAACTCCAGCCGTTGTCGCATTGTATAGCTGTCGCCTGCACTTCGTCATGTTGGTCGCCAAGAACCTCAGCCATCAGCGTTGGCTACACTCCGTCACGCTGACTAGTTAAATCTCGGTTGTCACACTAACTAGTTTGAAGGCATGTGCTTGCTACCTGTCTCCTATCACCTGCTGGTCATTAGCCCTATCCCGCTCATTGGACATCAACCCTGTCCCACAGTCACTTGACTGCACCTTGATCTCAAAAAGCGCTCAGAGCCTTAAGCTATGATACCGGTTGTTGGAAGAAGAGCACAACTGAGAGAGATGGAAGTCAAGCAAAAGTGAGCATGAGAGCGTGACGGCTGGAGAGCAAGAGTGAGAACAAAGTCAAGTACAATTCGATTAGAGTGTACCAACCATTGTGTTGGTACACAAAGAATAAAATGTATTTATACTTAGGGCATGTAAAGGGTGCATTCACATGTACAATGTGTGTCTTTTATACATGGGGGTTAAACCGGGCCTTTATCCCAACATTGGTCACTTGTTACTCCATTCATGCTCAACTTATTTGTACTTTTCAACACTCACACATTCTCGTCTTGCCATATACATGAACGCAATCCACATAGAGTTCCCATTGACTTTAACCTCACCCTAGCTAAGCCCTAGTTTCACTCCTCCATTGCTCTAATGGCACAAAAGAGAGCATATTGCTCAACAAGAACCACACATATCATGATCATCATCAACTCTTCTTCATGTAACATTTCTATATGCAATTCTCTTTCGTTTAAACTTAGTGCACTCCCTTGCTTTCCCTTCACACCACTATTAGCTTCTCTAAACTTAAACATTGATATGCCATGTTCTTCATCCAATGGAGCAACGTAGCTATTTTCAAGGATGAATTCTTGGAGGAGAAGGTTAAAACAAGTGAAATGAAGTCTGTGCATTGCATATTGTAAGTATGTAGGGGATAAGGTGAGGGTCCCCACCATTGTGTAGCCAACCTTGATGTGGAGGAAACCATGCCCTACAATGTGGAGGCAAGATTGTCGTGTATACACTAGGTGGACTCATCACATTTGAAATAGAATATGTATCCATTATTGGATCATTCAAAGTGGAAAAGATGAGAGATGCCATGAAAACTCCTTTATGTATGTTGAATGAGAATGAGTTCTCCACATCTTCTCAAAACAACAGTCTAACTCCTATCACCAAACAAACCCAAACATGTTGACAAAATAAATAGTAAGAATTGGGAAGGTGGTGTAGGTGATGGACCTTCCTAAGAAATATAATGGACATGCTATATTCAAAGTTTCTTATAATTATTGTGCTTGTTCCTACTATAGGTGGTATGGAGAAAAATTACAATGGGTCCACGTGATCAAACCATAAATGTCAATGTAATTGTCGCTAGTATATATTGAATTTGTCATAGTGCCTTAGAAGCATACAATGGGTAGATGGTTCCTCACTCGTGAAAAATGTTGGCCAATTGTCTTAGGAGATAAGGCATTGTACATTAGGCTACCTCCTGTGAAATTTGAAGCCAATTTGAGCAACACAAAGGAAGATTTGAGGCATCCACTAAGAGGCAATTTGGATTGATAACTTCAAACTCCATAACCTTCATAAGGTAAATTAAGGTTTCAAATGCAAGTTATGGTTTCAAGCTAGTCAAGTAAAAATTCATATTTCTTAGATAATTTGAAGATCTTTTCCTTGTTTTATAGAGCCACAAGCGTTCACTTCCTCACTTTTAAGCTCTCATTGATATGCATTGTTAAAGCATTGTAATTCATTTTTAAACTATCATCTCTTGGTTGACTTAAGGACCACTACCATAAACACTAAAAAATAAAGCATTTTGTCCTGGTTTTGACTCAAGAATCACTATCATAAGATTTGCAAAATCAGTATGCACAAATCATGTTCAATCCATAACCCATAATGCATGCATGGTTCACAAAGGATCTCTTGTATGCTAATATTAAGATGTGTAATAGTCAATGTAATATTGAGGTATCAAAGCTATGGAAATAACATTATAATGGATAATTCAAATGTCCAAAATGACAATTAACTAGTGTGAGGAAGCCAAGAGCCAATATCAAGCCTATAAACTTATCATGTTTATTCATGCACCAATGATGTATGCAAAAGCCATGGCATTATGAAATGACCAATGTAATGTCTAAAACACTCATGTTCACCAAGAAGCCACTACACCAAGGCAATGTATCTCCCAAAATCCATGTAAAGACCAAAAGAGTCAAAGCCATAACCCTAAGGTGTATTGCCAAGACTTATCTCTTCTTATACAAGGCATCACATAGCTAATACATAAGTATTGAGTGACTTTTGATCATTCTCTCTAGTTCTTTCATGCTTACCCACATATTTGATCCCGGTAAGCCTCTTTCCATAGGACAATGCTCTATGTCTCTAAGCTTTTCTTTTTTTGTCTTTATATGTCACTCTTTGTGACAAAGGGATTTCCTTTCATACCCATGTACTAATGATCCATAGGGATTCTCTTGACATGGACATTAGTGTTGTACCTATGCTACTTTAATGAGATACTTGGGCATAAGAGCTCATGCTTTGACAAATAGCTAAGCAACTTCTTATTACCCTTAATCATATCTTGTTTGATACTATTGATCCTCTCCAAATAGCATTTATCATGAATAAGCCAAACTTATTTGATACCATTGATACTCTTCAAATAACATTTTATCAAGAATAAGCCAAACTTAGCTAGTTGTATGACAATGTGATATCCATATCACCTAGGGATCACGCCTTTTGTGAGTGCTCATTTCCAAGTTTTATTGACATTTAGAAGGCTTTGGAGATATGATACCTTGACATTGCTAATCCATCCCCACCAACTAGATGGTTATCCCTTGATGATATGCCCAAATCCACTTTTGCTAAGTTGTGGGATTTAGTGTCTTTATGCTAGGCAACCTTTTTAGATGCATTTTTATCATTATATATCCAAATGGACATCTTTTAGTATTATGTGTACTTGGGGGTTTGGAGCATAATGTCTCTCTCTACTAAGTTGTTGGTTGTATCTTCTAAATAATGAGGTTGTGGTGAAAAGCTTGTCTTGTGAAATTTTGGGTGTGCGAACTTGTGTTTTATTTTGTAACTTATGAGTTGAGATCCTCTAGTTTCCTTTAATAAGTGTACATTGAATTTACACATCTACAATGCCCCGCAACAAATTAAAGTTTTGATCAAGTGAATGTAACCACAATCCTACCATTCTAAAAGAGCTAAGGTGAGAAAAAATGTGGGAGTTTGACTTGAGTCATGGATCACTATTGCATTGTTGCCAAAACATCCAGCTTAACTAATCAATGATTAGAAAACATAAGCTTACTTGGCTAGTCAAGGTCTCTCAAGAATTGATGTGAAGGCCTAAACAAATGGTGACTTGGTCTTTAGTATGGCAATTATCAAAGAAAGATTCTACTTGTGTAATCGGCATATTCTTCGTTGTCTAATCAGCACTAACATCCAACCTAGGAACATTTGCTACCATTGATTCAAACCAAGGCTTTAGTGTAGTGTCTTCACGGTGAGGTACAAAATGCTATTGCTACCTTTCATTCTCAACAACCCAGTAGTTGTCCCTATCAAGGCAATGTGAGGGGGTAGACGACAATATCAGGGAGAAGAGTAGGAATCAATAGTAATACTCCTTTTGTTATCACTAGAGACATAACCAATAATGCACCAACTCATGGGGTGTCCATGCATCAAGGTACAAATTGACAATATTATGTTTTGCAAGACTCACCTAATTACTAAGCTCTTAGCAAGGTCATGCCTTTAAATTTGTTTACAAGCGCTATTACTACCCATTGGTTATATGTGCATGCATGTGTAGAGAGAGAGGGGGGGGGGGGAGAAGTGCATTCTCAACTATCATCTCATAAAAAATAAAAATATTTATTGTGCCATAGGCCCTACTAGCTAAATTTAACTTGAGGTGAAGTTTTAAAGTTTGAACAAATTAGTAAGGTAATAAAACTAAAGTTTTTCTTAAAAAGTGACATGAATGATAAGCTTTACCTATAAGTAAAATTCAAAGATTTATCTAATTTACCCTCCATAAATTTGTATTCCGGGTTGGTCTAAACGCCAGATCATGCCCTTACGGGCAGATCGAGCTACCAGCAGACGCTGGTCTCCCCCAAAGGTTTGAACCCGAGACGTCAATGAGACTCATATACCTTCTATAGGCTGTGTGTTTTCTGATTGCTGTACGTCTTGCGCCCCGTTCTGTGGTATTATGATCAGGTGGCAGCAGCCTTCTTCTGACCAGATCTGAGGCTATGAACGAGAGATTCCAGCCTCTTAGGTTTCTTGTAGTATTATGATCAGGTGGCAGCAGCCTTCTTCTGACCAGACCGGAGCTTATGAACGAGGGATTCCAGCCGCTTAGGCCTCTTGTAGTATCGCAAGAGCAAGGACGAACAAACTACACTGACTGACGAGATGGCCATGGCTGCTCCTGCTACCCACGGTGGCAAACGGAGTCCTATGAACGGGTACATCACTCCAGCGGCGAGGGGCAATCCTAGCAGGTTGTAGCCTAGGGCCCACACATAGTTCACCTTGATTCGGGAAAATGTTTTCTTGGACAAGTCTATGGCTGTTATGACATCTTCCAGATTGCTTCTCATCAGAACTATGTCTGCTGCCTCAATCGCAACATCCGTGCCGGCCCCTATCGCCATGCCAACATCTGCAGCCACTAGAGCAGGTGAGTCATTTATTCCATCTCCCACCATTCCTACTGTTATGCCTGTCCCCTGCAGCAAAGTCAATCAACAGGATTAGTGCTTGATAATTTGGCCTTTAACAAAGCAGAGTACAAAGATATCCAATCCAGATTGTTAACGGATTATGAAGGCCAGATTAGAAGTTGCAATTGTTCATTAGACCCGCTTCATCACACCTCCATGTCTGGCTCTTAGGATAGCAAGACGTACCAAGCGATTGATGATCAGGTTAAACAAATTGACACGTCTGTTCTGTGTAAAATCTAGAAGAATGTGACACAACACAAACCAAGCAGATCTGCCTTTGGATGCACACTTGCCAATCGAGGGAAACGAAAGTGGGTTTCTACTTGCCACTTTTATTGGGGCCTGTCAATCAGTGGGAAAAGAAAACGAGTTTCTATCTTCCACTATTAGATGAGTAGGTACGCTTTAGTTTAAAAGGTTTGTGAATTGGCTTTTTATTTCAAGCATATATTTGAGCCTTCCATTTGTTATTTGTTCATTGTACGACCAATCTCAGCTGATCCGAAGCTTTGTGGGGGCCCTTAGAATGGGATGCTCTGCTAAGAGCATCTGTACCTAGGACGACTTTTATTCCATGATCCTTGGCTCATTTGCAAACTTAGGTAATTCTAAATGACGAGCAAGAGCATCTTTAGGCACTTTCCGTGATTGGACAGTTGGACAACTGAAACTTCCTTCTAAGTCTTTGATGGATTCGGTATTGTTCGATACATAAATCCAAAGTATGACGCGTAATGCCAAGAGGCATCCATGCAACTGTCATCTCTCTGTCTATGTACGTAACTCCTCCAGATGAAATGACATAATGCTTTATTGTTGGCCTTTGTCTCAGGTTCCAAGTGTCCTTGTCTTTGTGTAGTTTTCTTTTCGGTGTTTTCATCATGGTATCAGCTGGTAGATCCATGCGGTCTGTGGGGAGCCCTGCTGGCAAGGCCTTTCTCCCCTCCTTGAGGTTGAGGAAGAAGAGGATGAAGATGGAGATGTGGATGAGGATGAATAGACAGATCATTGGTCCCCTATGCTGCTTGTCATATTGCTGATATTCATTGCTGGCAACTTCTGATTTCAACCCATAGAATGATGCCAAATGTATTCTGTTGTGCAATCATCACTTCTCTATCATAATTCATGCGATCACAGATGGTCCAACAAATGTTTTGTTAAATACATTTGCTGCAAGTGCTCCTTGCTTGCAGCCTCAATTCTTTTGTTTTGGGCAACAGTAACTCTGTTGAGCATGCCTCTCAATGTGGCACAACCAGTTTCTAAAGTAGCCAGCAGCGTGCCAGTGATTTTTGGATTGAGGCCATAGAGCTGACAATTGAGAACATCAAAGGTGCAGTCCATTCTCTGTTCTCCAATACATGCAGCCGCCATGGAGGTAAACTCTTTTTTTGAATATGTCAATATTCATATTGGATTCTAATACATTCTGTAATCCTTAGTCATGGCACATCAATACTTGCTGCCTTGGCAAGTTGGCATGCAATGAAAGCCATGCCTATGAATGTAAATCCTATTTCCATGTCCAATTCACAACTCCATAGTAAGTGAAACCAGCCTTCCTTTTTACAAAGGGATGGTGATATTGGATTTAGGGTTGCAAGAATGCACACACACAATGTGGAGAAGAAGCTTGAGAGAATAGAACACAGTATATTGAGTAGTATCAATAGAGAAGATTTACAAGATTAAGTATGTCCTAAAAGAGAATAGGTATATGTACAAGGCTAAAGATAAAATACTCCTTAAAAGAGAAAAAAGTACCTTGGCAGTCCTAAGTGTGCCAAATTCCCCTTGGGAGTGATGGGGTGAACAAGAGGTGGCACTCACGTATAGGGAAGTGCCAAGCCCAATGGACTATGATCAATTCATGAAGAAGGGTAAGCCCAAAGCTTTGCAGAAAGCTTCAAACATTTTACAAGGCAAAGCCTTTGTGAAAATATCTATAAGGTTGTTCTGTGTTGGCACATAGGCCAAGCTGATCTCTCCTACAAAGAGTCTCTCCTTGATATAATGATAATGCACCTTGATATACTTAGTATGTGCATGGAACATTGGATTTTGTACAACTGCGAGTGTGCTCTGATTGTCAATAAAGATGGTGGTGGCACATGATTGACCAACACCCAAATCAGCCAAAAGGCATCTAAGCCAAAGACACTTAATTGTAGCTATGAAAGGTGCCTTGTACAACTAGAAGTGGCCATAGTGGATTGCTTCTTACTCAACAATGATATGCATGGGCTAATAAGCATGAAGCAAAAACCATTGATGATACACCTCTGGGATAAAATAGCCAAGATGGCAAGTACCACATAGGCTTCACTATCTACCCATGCTTGATCTTTGGCCTATGCTTAAACTTGTTCACCTATGAGACTGCAAATTGAAGGTTAGGCTTCCTAATGCATATATAAATCAATGTTGAGGCCTTTTTGTGGTGATGTGCTAGAGGATATACTTGCTGAAATTCAGCTTGAGGTTGAGGAACTGGATGATATTTTGGTGCCTGAGCAGATTTTGGCACATAAGGAAAGAGAGGTTATAGAAAAAGTTTCCAGGAGATATTTGTTGAATTTTCAGAATTATTCACCAATGGATTCAAAATGGATGGAAGAGGATGACTTGACAAACCATTCTCAGTTGTTGCAGCTTTACCTAGATGCCTTTTCGTTAGAGTCAACTTCGGTTTGAGCTTAGTCAGATTCAGCAGAACAGTGATCCGAAGTATTACCTAATGCTCAAGGGAAAGGTAGCACCTCCACTTCTACAGTTGTGGATAGCTCTCGTATATAGTGGATCTGGGATGTATTCATTATGCATCTAAGGTACTATGCTGACAGTATGTTTGCCACGGGATCACTACTTAGTGTACTAGTCAGTGTGAGATGTATGTAGATGAGTATGGTTGTTACCACGGCTCTAAGACTATACTTTTGCATCAATTTGAGATAAATTCACAATCAATTGGGCATAAGCTTTTGCCTCAGTTTTGAGATTAACTTTTGATAAGTTTCAGCTTAGTTTTTGATCAATTTGAGAACCATTTATGGTTACTTTTGGGATCAGTGTTGCATCTATTTTGCATCGATTGCAGATTAGTTTTTGCACTCAGTTTTTGATCAATTGAGGTCACGTTTGTAGTAGTTTGTGATTAGTTCTCAGATCAATAAGTGATCAATTTATGATCAGATTATGCTCAAATTTCAATGGTTTATAGCTGTTTCCATGGACAACAGCATATTAGTAAATGCCATTGACAGTTTCAACCATGGTTTATGCTAAGAATATGCTTTATTATGGTTGTGAAGTTAGAATAGTTGAGAAACATGACTTATGGATGCATCCAATGGGTTTCTAGCAACAATTTTGGTTTAATTTTCAGTATTATTTGATGTTTATGTTGGCTGAAAAATTTCAGCAAGATTTGGGGCATGTGACGTGGCTGAACAATAGTGGCTAATGTTGTGACTATGATGCCTTATGGAAATTCTAGTGTAGTATACTTTTCTTTTGGCACAATGTAGTGTAATTGAGGACGATTGCAAGGATTTCAAGGTGGAGGTTTGTCAGGAGGACATAAAATGAGATGCTTAAATCTTATTGATAACATTTGATTAAGTTATTAATCAAATGTGCAAGGTTGTTTAGCACATGTGATGCACATGGCAGTTATTTTATGGTAACAGGCTAAGGACCTCGAGGATGCAGTGGGTGCTAAAGGCAAAAGTTGTGATAAGTTATGCCAGCTGGGCTTTGGGGGTCAATTGGTGTTAATTTTGACCCTAGCACAATTGTTTGGCCAATAAGTGTTAGTGGTGATACTAGGGACTAGCATTAATTAATTAATTAATGGCAATCTAAGTGACAGATGACCCTGAAGAAGACCATAAAAGCCAGAGAAAAAGCAGTCGGGATGAATGAGCACGAGTGATTCTTTCACCTCCCAGCCTTGCCTAGTTTATTGCTGGCCAGACCCGTCGTGATCCGATTGCCAGCCGTCAAACCTTGGTGAGTCCTTCTATTCTTGGACTCTCTTTGGTTCTAGGCTCCCCTAAACCCCGTTCGGACGCCCAAGACCCCGGACGGTCATCCTCGTGCATGTTTCCCTTGATTTACCTTAATGTCACATTAAGTGTTACTTTAATGTCACATTCAATGTTTGTGACCTTAATGTCACATTAAATATCACTTTAATGTCACATTAATGTCACATTTCCTTCCCCTTAAGAATCGGTTTCGTCCTCGAAAACGATACTTGGAAGGTCTAACTGTAAATTGGGAAACCTTTTCTTTAAAGTACTTACTCGCTCCCATGTTGAGAGCTTTCTTCTGAACAATCTTTCCACTTAACCAAACATTCTTGATAAATAGTATTCCTTGTTTGTCTATTACGAACATTTAATATTCTTTCTGGTTCATGTGGATTAGATTGGTCATTTAATAGCTCCTCAATATTATCATTTAAGATTAGATTATCCAAATCACCCAGCTTCTTTCTTAATTTACTTACATGAAAAACTGGATGTATTTTATTACCAGCAGATAGTTGGAGCTTGTAAGCCAATTCTCCCACCTTTTTAAGTATTATGAAAGGACCACAATACCTTGGTGAAAGCTTTGGACATTGTCTCTTTTTCATAGTTTTAGTTTGTTCAGGCACCTTAAGATAGACCAATTCTCCTTTTTCAAAGGAGATATCTCTTCGGTGAGGATCTGCATATGCTCTAGCTCGATTTTGAGCCTTTTTAATATTTTCTTGAGCAAATTTTAACATATTATTCATATCCTCCAAAAAGTCTTTGGCTGCTTGAACCTTTTCCTTATGCTGTCCTACTGCAAAAGGAGCTCTGGGTTGAAACCCATACATTAACATAAATGGACTATATCCAGTGGAAGAGTGCTTGGCACTATTATATGCAAACTCTGCTATCGGTAGATACTCTTCCCAATTAGTTTGCCTTTTACTTACATATGCCCTAAGCATATCTTCAAGAATTTGGTTAACCCTTTCAGTTTGCCCATCTGTTTGCGGGTGATCTGCCGTACTCATGCTAAGTTTAGTATCCAATTTCCTAAATACCGCACGCCAAAATTGGCTATCAAATTTTCTATCCCGATCAGAAACTATATTTGCCGGAAGGCCATACAATCGGTATATGTTCTCTATGAACAATCTAGCCAATTCTGGTGTTTTAACATTAGTTGAAGTTGGAATGAACCTAGCCATTTTGGTTAACCTATCCACAATCACCCACACAGAGTCGTGCCCCCTCTGTGTTCTGGGTAAAGCAACAATAAAATCCATGGAGATACTCTCGCATTTTCCCGAAGGAATCTCAAGTGGATGGAGAAGTCCTCCCATTTTCAATCTTTCAGCTTTATTAACTTGGCATTTATTACATTTGACCACATAGTCAAGGACGTCCTTATTCATTCCAGGCCAATAGAACTGCCTTTTAATAAGACTATAAGTCTTATTAACTCCTGGATGTCCCGCGCTAGGGGTATCATGACACTCAAAGAGTATCTGGCGCCTTATTTCTATATCTTTCGGGACACATACCCTACCTTTGTAGAGTAAATAACCATTATCAATGGTAAAATTCTTCCACTTGAATCCGGTTTGAGCAACCCCTAATACTCCATTTCCTTGTTGAATATCCTCAGATATTCCTTTCTCAGTAGAAGCACTTTCATTTGGATCCCCATTTTTTATTGCTTTTCATATGTTGAAATATGCCTGATCAACCTGGCATTTCCCTTTTAAGGATTCAGACAAGTTGGAAGTGAACTGAGTAAAACTCAATTCATTAATGATGGGCATTCTGCTGAGTGCATCAGCTACTATATTATACTTTCCTTTTCTATATCTTATCTCATAGTTGAACTCTTGAAGGAGTTTGGTCCATCTGGCTTTACGCCCATGTAAATCCGGTTGATCATTAAGCCACTTAATGCTTTCATGATCCGATAAAATCAAAAGTTTGGCACCGTATAGATAGTGCCTCCATTTCTTCATTGCATGTACTATTGCATATAGCTCTCTTTCATAAATAGAATAATTCTGTTTTGCACGGTCTAATTTCTTGCTTTCAAAAGCAACTGGTCGACCTTCTTGTAATAAGACTGCGCCTATCGCCTTATCACTGGCATCAGCTTCAACCACAAATGGTTTATTGGGATCCACAATTAATAGTACTGGAGCTGTAGCAATAGCTAACTTAAGTTTTTGAAAACTTTCATTTTGGTCTGTTCCCCAATTAAAACTCTTTCCTTTCCCTTTGTTGGTTTGTCATTGGAACAGCTATTTTGGCATAATCTCGAATGAATCTATGATAAAATCCAGATAAACCTAGGAAGATCTGCAGCTCTTCCAGGTTCCTTGGAGATGGCCATTCAATAATTGGCCTTACTTTTTCTGGATCCATGTTGATTCCCTCTTTCGAGATAATATGCCCCAAATATTTGACCTCTTGTGCAAACAATTCACATTTAGTTTTCTTCGCATAAAGGGAATGTGTTCTTAACAGTTGGAATACTAATTGTAAGTGTTTCAAATGTTCTTCTCTTGATTTACTAAAGATCAAGATATCGTCCAAGAAGACTACTACAAAATGTCCTAGATAGGGCCGTAAAACACTATTCATCAGCTTCATAAAGGTAGCTGGTGCATTAGTGAGGCCAAAAGGCATCACCAAAAAATCATAATGCCCGTATCTAGTACGAAATGCTGTCTTGGGAACATCTTGTGCCTTAATTCTTACTTGGTGATAGCCTAATCTTAAATCTATCTTTGTGAAGAATTTTGTCCCTTGCAATTGATCAAAAAGATCTTCCATTCTGGGCATAGGAAATTTATTCTTCACCGTTATTTTATTAAGTGCTCTATAGTCAACATAAAGTCGCATAGAACCATCTTTTTTCTTTACTAATAAAATTGGTGAAGCCCAAGGTGAATTACTGGGTTGAATAAACCCTTTATCAAGGTAATCCTTAATTTGCCTTTCAACTTCTTGGTGCTGTGTTTCACTTAACCTATAAGGTGGTTTAGAAATAGGGTGTGTATCCTTATTTGTGTCAATTGGGTGATTTATGCCACCCCTATCTGGTGGAAGGCCACTTGGTAAATCAGAAAGAAACACATCTTTAAAATCATCTAACAAACTACTTAATTCATTATTTACATTCAACTCACAAACATAAGAAAATTGTTGCTTTATATTATAGAAAGTAAAAGTGTTCTGTACAGGAAGAGACCATAACATATATACCTCACAAACTTTCTTCTTTATCAGCTTGTGAACTTCAGTAGAACACAACAAAGGATTATCAGATACTTCATGTTCACCTTGAATGACAAAAGTCTTACCATCCCTTTCAAATTCCAGTGTATTATGGTGGTAACTACGTTTTAAGGATGGTTCCAATCCCCATAGCCACTCCCTCCCTAGAGCAATATCAACTCGTTCCATGTTCATAATTTGGAAATCAAGTTTATCTTTATATCCTTGAATCTCAATTTCCAAATTGGATACCATTGTATCCCATATTTTATTGTCTTGGCCTTGCATCATACGAACAACATATTGATGCTCACTCTTTTGTTGGGGAAGTTTCAATTTTTTGACAAGTGCATAATTTATAAAATTATGTGTAGCAGAGTCATCAATCATGACTCTAGCCCTCTTTCCAGCTATCAATCCATGTACTCTAACTAAATCATGTGGCCCAAAAGTATGCTGCCACATAGAAGTTGATATACAACACTTGTGTTGTACATCCATGTGCAAGACCTCTAAAGATTTGTACTTTTCATGCCCCTTTAATTCTAAGGTCTGCACTACATGGATTTGTTTTTCTTTTCCCTTGTCCTTGTCCTTATCCCTTCCTTTGTCTTTCCCCTTTTTCTTTTGAGGGCAATTCCAAGCAGCATGGTTAGGGGATAGGCAGTTGAAACACAACTTTTCTTTTTTGGCCTTATCAAAGTCATCAGGACTTAACTTTGGCCTCACATATTGTTTCTTTTCAAAAGGTTGTTTTTTACCCTTAAAAAATGGCATTTTCCTTTTAAAATTGCCCACAAATTTTGAGGTTTCCAATTCCTTAGACTTGGGCTCCGTATCAGTGAGACTAGCGAGTGTACCTGGACGCATACTATCTTCATTAATTAATGCAAATTTAATTGCCTTTTCCAACGTCTTAGGTGAACTCCTTTTTACTTCCTTTTTACAAGCTTTATCTAGTCCCCTAATGAATCCTCGTCTTTTGAAATTCATCTATTCCTTCCAATTTGAGGATTATCTCACGATATTCCTCCAAATATGTCAGCAGGGGTCTTCCCTTTTGTCTGACATAATCCCAATCTTCCCAATTTCTTTCCATTTCATTTTCAGGAAGGAATTCTTTCAAAAAGACGGATTCAAATTGAGCCCAAGTTTCAGGTATTTTATTTGCCTCCTTTAAAGTTCGCCACCACTTATATGCTTTGGGTCGCAAAGTTAAACTAGCCTCCAGTGCTTGGAGATGTGGTGGGGTATTTTTAAGTTTATGTAAATCTTCCCATTTTTGGAGGAAATTAAAGATTCTATCTTTATTTCTATCTTTTTCCTCCCCATGAAACTGAGGGGGTTTCATATCCTTTAGAACTGGATTATCCCTCAATTTGTGGTGGGGTTCCTTAGGATCTCGCATAGTCACATCTAAATCTTTCGATGAAAATGGGACATTCGAGGTTTCTATCTTATTTTTATCTCTTTCTAACAATAAAGTTATAATTAAGATTTTATTTCAGTGAGTGTTTGAGTTAAAAATTCCATTTGAACCCCCTGAGCCTGTACACGAGCAGTAAGATCATCAAATTGTTCTCGTGTAGCAAAAAATTCTTCCCATTGTTCCTCTTGCATTTCCGATTCATGGGGATCTACCATAGGGTGGTCCCCAGAACTAGAACCTTCCATTACTCCCTCTTTCCCTTTTTCTGCCATTAATACACTGGAATTGGAAAGCAAAGATAAGAAATTTGCAGACAAAGTAAAGTACTTCCCTGGTTTTAATGGTAGGTAGTTGTTGCTGGTTTGTAAATAAACCCGAAGAGTAAGGAACAAATTTTATCTTCCGAACCAAACCGGTCACGCAGGAAATGGAGCTTCTTTACAGAAATGACTAGTATTCAGTCCCCTTCTTAATGATCATGCAGGCCATTAATGCACCTTTCCTGAACTTGTTCTCTGCTCAACTGGGAGAATACCGGACAGATAAAGATGGTGTGCTGTCGGCTGGTCACAAAGAGACCAGAAAAATAGCTTCAGTTTCACATAACTGAACGGCCAGCCTGCGGAAAGGGGAACAAGGCGTGTGGTCCATTGATGCGTTTAAAGACAGACGCGAGCTAGAATTCGATGCGCAATTCAGCATACGGCGTTCGATAAAAAGGACAGTCTCTTTTTCGCCAGATGATTCGTGATGTGGCGAAGATAAACCTTACGTCAAATTTATATGACGTATTACCAAGGCGCCTTAGACAAATAGCTTCACGGGTCGACGAGACGAGACCCGTCGACTTGTTACCAGGGCGCCGAAAACGAACGGCTTCACGGGTCAACTGAGCAAAACCTGTCCGCTCCGTCTTCCCTTCGAACAGCTTCACGGATCCACAAAACGAGACCCGTCGGCTCTGATACCAATGACAGATGACTCTGAAGAAGACCATAAAAGCCAGAGAAAAAGCAGTCGGGATGAATGAGCACGAGTGATTCTTTCACCTCCCAGCCTTGCCTAGTTTATTGCTGGCCAGACCCGTCGTGATCCGATTGCCAGCCGTCAAACCTTGGTGAGTCCTTCTATTCTTGGACTCTCTTTGGTTCTAGGCTCCCCTAAACCCCGTTCGGGCGCCCAAGACCTTGGACGGTCATCCTCGTGCATGTTTCCCTTGATTTACCTTAATGTCACATTAAGTGTTACTTTAATGTCACATTCAATGTTTGTGACCTTAATGTCACATTAAATATCACTTTAATGTCACACTAAGGGTCAACAAAGGTTGGGGACCATTCCAGGTTGCAAATGTCCTAGCCAGTTTAATTATGGATAAGCACATTTAATTTCGGGCAAGATCAGAATGACAGAAATTAATTTTCAAGATGATTTAATTCTGAAAATTAATTGGTTGGATAATGTTGAAAAATGGATTTAGAAGGCTAGTACTTAGCAAAAAATGTCCATGCAAGCTGAGAAAACATTTTTGGGGGTTGGGTCTCAACCATTCGGTTAGTTTACCACATAGGAGAGAGAGAGAGAGAGAGAGAGAGAGAGAGAGAGAGAGAGAGAGAGAGAGAGAAAGAAAGAAAGAAAGTTATATTAACGTCTTCTAAAGACCAAAACTGGCTTATGAGACAAACTGTGATACAACTGATGAGGTCCAGCTATCCAAAATAAAAGTGCTAAATGAAAAGCTAAAAACTGGAAACTGAAAATACGGTGCTGTGAGTGTGATAAGTGTTGTATATGTGTATGTGCGTATGTAGCTCTGGTACTCCAGATAATGGCTACAAAAGGGGAACAAATGTCGGCTGTGATAGGGGAACATTTGTCGGCTGTGATAAAGTGGTGCGATGTGTATGTGTAACAGATGCAGGGAGATATACTATCCTGGGATGTAGTAGCAGTCGTCGAAGTCGCTAATAGCAGGTGATCCCTCTTGGATGCAGGATGTGGTACATCGGCGGTGGAGAAAGAGCAAACTGGAGATCTGAGATCCAATGTGTCGAGTGTCGTCGGATCTCAGTCTGCTGTCGATGTGGATCAAGAATCCTCCGGATCTCCTGTCGGTGTGGCTGTGGGGTTCGAAACCCCCGGATCCTCGTGTGGTGTCGGGTATGCTGGTCCTCAGCCTGTTGTAGTGTGAGCCCGGAGGTCTAGCTGGAGGCTGGTATAGTAGCTCTTACTTTGTCTGTCTGAAAAAACTGTGTAATAGTCGTCTGGGTGGGCCCCTCTCTGACTGGGACCCGCTGTGTGCTCTGCTCTCTGATGTGCCATGCCTCTCCCAGAAAACGGCCCAATGATCTCTGATCCATATCAGTCATACATCCCTGAAGTGAGCTGCTCAATGTGTATCTAGATCTCAACTCTGAGTATGCCGGGCATCTGAGAACAAAATGTTCCTCACTCTCCACCTCTAATCTGCAAAGGGGGCATATCCTCTTCTCCCGTGGGATGCCACTGGCTCTGCCACTCTCAATCATAAGCTGATGTGATGATACCCTGAGCTGTCCAATAAGAACTCTCAATCGATGTGGCATATATATCTGTATATATCTCGGAATCTCTATGAATCCCTGCTCTGATATGCTCAAGAACTGTGTATAATAATGTGCCATCTTCGATGGCAGTGGCTGTGTAGGGCTGACCCATGTCCTCTGTATATAAATATGCCATATCTCCTGTCTGATGACTCTGTTCCTCTCAGAGAGAGAGAGGGTATAAGTGGGAGCCTGAGTATCATATAGAAGAGGTGGGAGTCTATCAATGTCCAGCCCATGTCTGTCAAACCAAGCTCTAGTCTGTGCATACCATGATGTGGTATCCCCCGCTCGAGCCATCTCCTGAGATGCCATATATGCTCTATATGCAATGCGATCTCTGTCCATATCCTGAAATCTGTGTAGGAAGCAGACTGTCTGAAATAATGCCTCGACTAGCATGGGCGGTGTGGCAAGCTCTGCTCGCACAATGTCATGTGGGACTGAGGCCTTGCTGCGAATCAATCTAGATATCATGATCACTTGAGGTCTCTCCATCAATGTCCATACATAATCGGCAAGGCCTGGCCCCCATATAGCTGCTCCATACATCAGTGCTGGAGTGACTAGAGTATCAAAGAGCCACCCCTTGGTGCGGGGCTCCTGGAAGTGTGCCTGATAACACTGTCGCTCCATAAGAGCCAATGCTGAGTATCCTCTAGTGAGGCGGTCACGAGCTGCCTGTGTCATCGAGAAAGTCCCTGAAGCTGCTGTAAAGGTGACTCCCAAATATACATATGATCCAGTGACCTCAATACTCCCTCCTGCTGCCATGAAAATACTTTGTCTGCGTATCTGAGCTGATGTATGGAATATAAGAACCTTGGTTTTACCAAGGTTCACTGTCATGCCTCTCTGTATGCAAAAATCATCCAATGCTAATAAATGCTGCTGTAATCCCTGAGCTGAGTCTGAGACCAACACAATGTCATCTGCATATAGTAAGATATGAACTGTGGCTCCACTGAGATCTATACCTCCACCGGCTCGTTGTTGAATAAACTCTGCTATCTCATCAATGTATAGCCCAAATAGAGTCGGTGAGAGTGGGCATCCTTGTTTCACACCAATGGTACTCACAAGGGGATCTGATATACCTCCCGGACATCTGACTCTGCCAGTAACCCGCTCATATAGTGCTTAAATACCCCACATCATGTCATTATCCACCCCCAGATCAAGTAGGCGTCTGAAAAGCCTCTCTCTCGGAACCATGTCAAAGGCTTTGCGGAAATCCACAAAGCAACAGTACAATCTCTGTTTCTTCACTCGTGTGTGGTCGATCAGACAACGGAGAGTGAAGATATGGTCAATGGTAGAAAATGCCCGTCTGAACCTTGCCTGTCCGGGTGTGCGCATGCACTCTCTCTCTGCTAGCGTGCTGAGCTCCTCCTCCATCACCGTGCCATAAAGTTTGGACAAAACTGGCCCAATCATGATGGTCCTATATGTGTTAGGATCCATAGGATCCCCTGACTTGTGGATAGGTACAATGGTGTGCTCTGTCCACGAGTCAGGGAACCCCTCCGACAATGCACGGTTGAAGAGGTGAGCAATGAGTGGAGCCAATGTGTCTCTGCCATATATAATATGCTCTGCCTGAAGATCAAACTGTCTCTAGCGCGGCCATACTGTAACCGTGAGATAGCATGTTTCACCATACTAGTGGTGAAAAATGATGAAATACCCGGTCTTGGTGTACATGGTGTGGGTATCAGCGGCTGTGCGGGTACATGATATAAACTTTGTGTGTATCCATGCCATACTGCAGGGTCATGTATCGGTGTGGGTGAGCGTGGTTCTCTGATCTGCCTCCATGCCTCTGCACAATCTCTGCTCATAAGAAGGTGGTATATATCCCAATATCTCTCCTCCTCCCATTCCCGCTTTTTACGGCGGGTCAAGCGGTGTGCATGCGTCTCTGCGCCTGTCTGTGTGTGATCTCTCCTCTGGGCTCCAAATCGCGTAGCTGTCGACGTAGATCTCTGCACTCATCATCATACCACCTGTTCTGTGGCATGGTACCGGTCCGAGGGGGGTGCGTGTATGTGTGATGTGGAAAACTGAGTGTAGCAGAATCATGCAGAATGCGTGTGATATCAGTGGTCAATGTATCAAGGGGTGCGTATGGATCAAGTGACGTGATGTGCTCCTCCAGATGCTGTGAGTAAATATGTGAGAGCTTATGAGTGAAGTGTATGGTAGTATGCATCTGGGGTATGATATCTGCAGGTGGTGATGGTAATGAGGTGAGGAGTGAGAAACTGAGAAAAGTGTGATCGGCACCGAGTGGAAGTCTCCCAAGGCCGAAGGACTCAATAGTATGCATCCCATCGATCGGTTCGAGCAAATAATCTACAGTACTCTCGCCCCCCCCATGTGGGAAGCACGTAAGACCTCCTGAATATGGCCATCGTGCCATCCCATTATAAATAACGAGATGATGTCTACTACCAAGCTCAAGTAAATGCTCTCCATACCCTGTGGCGTCTGGCCCAGTATCTGCTGACTCCCTACTGATCCCCAACTCCTTAGGGTCTAATGCTCTCATGATCTCTGGCTGCTCCATATCAAAACTCTCACACTGTCGGCTCTGTGTGCGCCCGTTGAAGTCCCCCATAAGGAAGACCTCACCCAAACTAGAATACAGAATAATGTCCTCTGAGAGCTGTGAATAAGGGGAGGGGGAATCTCTGGCCTGAATATCACCTTGCGTAGTAGCATATCTGGACCCTCGTGGTGAAAAGTAGCATACTGCCATATAGATCCATCTCTCATCTGATATCTGCACTCTGATCCATATGTAATTGGCCTCCTCATCTCGTCTCACTAACTGGATATGTCTCCGTATCCCCTGACGGAATAGAACTGCCACCCCTCCTGAGCCCCTAGATGTGCTCTGCCTAGTAGTAGCCCGGTATGCAGATACCCACTCAAATCCTGTAATGCGTGGAAGCCCTCTCTCTGGGCTCTCATGTGTCTCTGTGAGGCATATAACATCATGGTCGGGTAAAATCTCCTCAAGTCTGTCCGGTCGTGACCATAGGGAGCCGTTGCAGTTCCAAACTGCCACACGTATCGGGGTTTTGAGAGAGAGAGGGAGTTGTCGGTCCATTTTTTGATTAGAGAACAACAATTTGTTGTAGAAAATAGCCATCTGGGGGCCTCAGCAAGCAGGGGACAACAAGGAGATATTTCAGGGGGGTTGGCAACAACATTGCTAATTAGGTGACAACATTTTGGAGGTGCCTAGTAGTAGTGTCTGCATTAAATGTAGGCTAGAGCAGTCAGCAGGCAGATTTTAGAGGTTTCTCGCGAGGAAAATCAGATTTCTCTTTCATCTTGGCTTTCTCTCACCTTCTCCAATAATTTCTCAAAAGATCTCAGCCTTTCTCAGCCATTCTCAGCAGATCCCAGCAAAATTTGGTGGACAGTAGGAGGATTTTTGCTCTAAACCCTAAATTTTTGCAAAAATTAGGGTTATTAGGGTTTGACAGCCACCTTGGGACCTGTGTCAATAGGAATAGGCATCATACATTGAAATTAGCACCTGAAATTCGTGGAATTGATAGGGATTTCAGATTCCAGGTCATCTAATGTGAATTGGGGCAGCATTTGGCTAGTTGGTGGTTCCATTTGTGCAATTTCTGGGTAAAAATCAAGGGGCAATTGGCCCAACTTGCTTGCTGATTATATGTTTTTGGATTAGCAACGGAGATTGTGGAATCTCAACTTGTACACTATCCATTAGCAATCAAAGAGAAAGAAATATCGAAAGGGGCACCAACTTTGAGGCCAAGTGGGTGTCTATTGTCAAAAATTGTTAAGGTAGTGTGTGCATTTCAATTTATGCTTAGTTATTAATTGTTGTAATTAAGTGCTTGATTAGGTTTTACTACGCTATCCAAGGAGGAAGGTTGGTTTCAACAACACCCAAGGAGAAAAATATATGAAGGCATCGGACTTATGCTTGAGAATGCATATGTTGGGAATAAAGGCCCTTGTGCCTTTTAATGTGCTCGGGTGTGAACACACACTTAGCACTTGTACTTATATATATCTATCTAAAAACCTAAAGTGGTACACTCGTCATTGTACCCAAAATTGTGCACACTCTCTGCTCTGCTCTCTCTCACTCTCTCTCTCTCCCCACGTAACGAACACCTATTGTCTCGATCTTCGTGGCAACCCAGTCACAACAAATTGGTGTCAGAGCTACAGTTGAGGCACTCGTACTTCTTGGAGTTCGAGTAGGAGTTGTCACAAGTGAGCATGTCGTGAGGTCGTTTTTTGACTTGACAAGCAGGCGTGAGGCAGTCAGTCGTTAGGTAGCTAACGTGTTGCCAGTCTTGGCGGGAGCTGTAGCGTGGCTGTGCTGATGACAGACGCTGCACGGTTTAGAGACACTATTGGCAGGAGCTGTGCACGACGATTGTAGGCGACGAACGAGTTGCATGACAAAACCGTTGACGAGCTGTACATGCGACAGGATTGATGGGCATCCTGCACACGTGACGTGACGGCGAATCTTCCACGTAACGGGCGTCTAGCTAAGGTCAACGGCCCATTTTTTGGTTTACTTCTTTTCTTTTACCCCTTTTGTGGGGTGTTCACACCTACAAGCACAGATATAAATCTGTGTCTTGAAGTTTGGGGGTTCTCCCAAATTTGTGCCCGACACACATTGCAGTGTTCTCTGGACCAGAAATTGCAGACATCGAATGCACATGCCTTAGAAATTTTTTTGGGATTCTCAAATGCAAGTGAGATTTTTTCCTTGGATGAGTCAATTTCATTGAAATCTGTGCAATCTTGGCCCGAAAATTTGGGGCTTTTCCTAGATTTGGGGATTGTGACGCAGGACAAGACAATTTGTCTCAAAAATTGAAGGAATTTGTGACATTTTGCCTCCGGCATTTGGGATTTTTCATGTACATGCATAAATTGGGCTGAAATTTACCCAATTTCTAGACATTGATGCACATTGGACCCCGTGCAATTTGGGGCTTTTGTAGTTTGGAAAAAAATTGTGCATCATTTGGTTATTTTATATACATGTAGGTTCAATTCCATGTAATTTGGACATCTAAAACTTGGAAAATTTGGTGGTTTTGGCTGAAATTGCTCTATTTTGGCAAAATTGGCCTGTTCTATGCATGACAGAGAAAATGCAGATGTGTGGTTGATGTTTTGAGCACAAAAATTTTGGGGCTTTTGACCGTTCGTGTCAAATTTTATGCCCATGGGTACATGTATAACAGAAATTGCAGCCAAAATTTGGGATTTCTCATGTAATGTGATGCATATGCCCTTGGAACAGCTGTAATCAGTTGTGGAATGCTGTAGCACATGGTTTGGTGCTTTCTGAGAATTTAATTACAGATCTGAAATCTGTGCTTCTAAGTGGTCATTTATTGCTGGTTGGGACTTGTTTGTACCTTGGTCACTAGGGTGACAGTTTGGGCCTGTATTTACTGATTTTTTGGTCACATTTGGGCTGAAAATCATGGCTGGCAGTAGTGACATCAGTAATCTCATGCACATAAGGAAGCTTGAAGGAGCACATAACTTTGCAGTTTGACAAAAGCACTAGTACAATATCCTGTTGCAAAAGAAGTAGGCAAAGCCGATTAAAACCAAAGGGGCAAAGCCCGGGGACATGGAACAGGACGATTGGGATGAGTTAAATGAGCTTGCATGCTCAACCATCGAGCTATTGATTTCTGATGCCTTGCTGTTTAACATTGAAGGTTTGGATTTTGCATATGCTACATGAACTAGACTGGAAGAATTGTATGCACAGAAGAGTGCTGCAAGCAAAGTGTATTGGCTGAAAAAGCTTATGGATTTGCATATGAAAGAGGGTACAGCAATGTCTACTCACTTGAGTGAGTTTAACTCCATTTTCAGCCAGCTGGTTGCCTTGAAGTTCTTGATTGATGAAGAATTTAAGGCTATGTTCTTGCTTTGCTCTCTTCCAGAGAGTTGGGATACATTTAGGACTGCTATGAGCAATTCGAATGCGATTCTTTTGTATGCTGATGTTGAGAGTGCTCTACTCATGGAAGAAATGAATCGGCAGAACAATGCATCTAGTAAGTCTTCTAGTGCTTTGCAGACTAGGGGCAGATCACAGCAGAAAGGCAAATCTGATAGCAAGGGACGTAGTAAATCACATGGCAAAGATATTGAATGCCACCATTGTGGTAAAAAGGGACACTTTAAATGTGATTGCTATAAATGGAAGAAAGAGAAAGGAAAGGGCAAGAAGACAGATGATAGCAAGGAAGAGAAGAAAGAGGGTCAACCCAAGAAGAGCAGTGTTAAAATTGAAGAGGTGAATGTAGTCACTCATGACAGTGAGGACAGTGGGGATGACATACTTTTGGTCTCTTCACACTTTGGTGCACATGCTTTACTTGCAGATACAGATGAGGACATGCATACTTGGATTCTCGATTCGGGTGCTTCCTTTCATGTCACCCCTCATTGAGAGTGGTTCTCTGCCTATACAGGGGGTCGACATGGTGTTGTCCATCTTGGGGACAACTATGCATGTGACATTGCAGGTATTGGCAGTGTGCAATTACAATTTCAGCATGACTATGTCTTTACACTTTAGTATGTACGGTATGTACCTCAGCTCAAGAAAAGCTTGATTAGCATAGGGCAGCTAGATGATGATGGTTTTCATACCACCTTTGGTGATGGAAAATGGAAGATATGTAAGGGATCTAGAGTGATTGCCAGAGGTTGTAAAAGTGATACTTTGTATCCTCTCCATGTATCTAGTGTGAGTGATCATGTTGTTGCCGTGACCGAGCAGCCAAGCATTTCTTTGTTGTATGGCCGGCTGGAACACATGAGTCAAACATGAATGAAAGCGTTTCTTATTTGGGTTACTTGCCTTATCTTTGTTATGTTGATTTTGAGCATTGTGATCATTGTATTTATGGTAAACATGCACAAACGTCTCACAAAAAGTCTCTTTCTTTGACATCTTTTTCTCTAGAGTTAGTACATTCAGATGTACGTCAGATGCCAGGATTATCTTTAGGGGGAAAGAAATATTTTGTCATCTTTGTCGATGATGCTATACGAAAGGTATGGGTTTATTCTATTCGTAGCAAAGAATAAGTGCTTGATAAGTTTAAAAAATTCTTGGCATTGGTTGAAAATCAAATCAATAAGACACTCAAGTGTCTTCGCTCTGATAATAGTGGGGAATATGTGTCCAAGGCCTTTCAGGCATTTTGTGGCAGCAAAGGGATAAAGAGGGAGCTCACTGCCCCTCATAATCCGCCCCAAAATGGAGTTGCAAAGCGTATGATTCGGACCATACAGGATAAGGTTCGTACGATATTGTCTCATGCTGCATTACTCCATGGTTTTTGGACGGCGGCTGTTATGAGAGCCGTACACTTGATTAATCGTTCACCAAACAGGTCTTTGGGGGGAGGGGGGAGTTCCTCAAAAAGCGTTGTCGGGCAAGCCACCTTCATATACTCACCTGAAAGTGTTTGGCTGCGAGGCTTTTGTGCACATTCGTAAAGAAAAACATAGCAAACTTGAGCCAAAGTCCTGTAAATGCGTTTTCCTAGGATATGGTTACGAGGGTGAAATGGGATATAGATTGTGGGATCTCGAGAAAAGGAAAGTAGTACGTAGCAATGATGTTATCTTCCGGGAAGTTCGCATACATAAACAACCCGAAAAGACTGAGGAGGTCTGTAAGGTTGTATTCCGGGAAGAAATACCTTTTGGACAG
Organism: Lygodium microphyllum; assembly: GCF_053477565.2. Classification (NCBI taxonomy): domain Eukaryota; kingdom Viridiplantae; phylum Streptophyta; class Polypodiopsida; order Schizaeales; family Lygodiaceae; genus Lygodium; species Lygodium microphyllum. The sequence continues at coordinate 109,368,297 of NC_141143.1, forward strand.
CAAAATGTGCCCGTTGTACAACAACACATACCTGCTGTAAATGAACCTGTAAATGCAGAAAATAATACTGGAAATGATCAGCTAACTATTGCCCATGATAATGAGCCACTACATGTGCAGGAACAACCAGGATAGCAAGCTGTTAATACTGATTTGCAAGTTGACATGCCAAGACAGCAACCTGAAAATGCTCAACAGCAAGCAAACAATGATCATTGGGTTAGGAGATCGTCTAGGGCTACTAGACAATCTGATAGATTCATTCTTGGTGCAAATAATGTGGCTAATTATGTCATGTTGACAGATTGTGGTGAATCATCTTGCTTCAAGGAAGCAATGGACAGACAGGACAACAAGAAATGGTATAAAGCCATGTTGTCTGAAATGGAATCTCTTGAAAAAAATGGCACTTGGGACTTGGTGCAATTGCCTAAAGGGTAGAAAACACTTCCATGCAAATGGTCTACAAAATAGCTCGTGGAAGACTCAAGTAAAGACTGAAGTGATAGTGACACTTTTGAGCTACTAAAGAACACTGTAGTGGCTCTGGTGACCATTCATATTAGACATACCTCTTGGGAGGGGTATCAATGACCAAAGAGGGATTATGAATGATTATTCTTCATTATTTCAATGCACTATTGTGAGAGAGTATATGTGTGAGGGAGGGAGAGTGAGTGATAGCCAATTCTCCATGCAAAACAATGTATTTATGAGTGAGAGCTCATGAGAGAGACTACAAAGACATTGAAGATGAAATCTATGTGATGAAATTCCATTCAAAATGGAGCATTCTTTTGTGTTCTTTTATTCTTTTGATAAAGAATATGAAGAATGTATTGAAGTTCTGTTGTGATAAATTTGTGGGAGAATTGTTATATGATGTTGCATGAAGATTTGAGAAGATTGATGTTGTTTTTCTTTTTGTGGTTGATTAAAATATAAAGAACATGAAGGTCACTTCTGGTTCCTCACCAAAGTATAAAGCAAGATTGGTTGCAAAGGGATACAAGCAAGAGCATGGAATTGACTTTGATGAGATCTTCTCTCTTGTAGTCAAAATGACTACATTGAGAACCATTTTGGGCTTGGTTGCAGTTGAAGATATGGAGCTCATATAGATGGATGTAAAGACTGCATTCTTTCATGGTGATTTGCATGAAGACATATTTATGCAGGAGCCTGAAGGGTTTGTTGAAAAAGGGAAAGAAAAGATGGTATGTAAACTCAAAAGGAGTTTGTATGGGTTGAAACAAGCACCAAAAGAATAGTATTATAAATTTGATACATTTATGCAATCTCAACGTTTCCATAGAAGTCAAGTGGATCATTGCTTGTACACTAAGAAGGCAACAGATGGCAACCTGATTATCTTGGTTCTGTATGTTGATGACATGCTGATTGCTGACAGGGATACTTATGCCTTGAATTCATTGAAGCAAAGTCTTCATGGCAGCTTTGACATGAAGGATCTTGGTGATGCAAATCACATTCTTGACATGTGAATACTCAGAGATAGATCGAAATGCTTACTCTATCTATCTCAATAGGAGTATATCTCCAAGGTTTTGCAGGGTTTCAATATGGAGGGGGGGGGGGGGGGAACAATTGGGGTTCCATTGTCTCCATATGTGAAACTTAGTGTAGAGGACAACCCTACATTTGATGATGAGAAGGTTGAAATGGCTAAGATACCATATACTTCAGCTGTTGGCAGTTTGATGTATGCTATGGTTGCTACACGTCCTGACATTGCCTTTGCAGTGGGAGTGGTTAGCAGATACATGGCAAACCTTGGCAAGAAGTATTGGGATGTAGTAGTGAAAGGTAGCAGATACATGGCAAAACATGGTAAGAAGCATTGGGATGCAGTGAAAGGTATTATGAGATACCTCAAAGGCACAAAGGAGTTGTGTATCTGCTTTGGAAAGCAAAAGGCATCTGTTGTTGGCTTTACGGATGCAGACTATGCTGGTCATGTGGATTGCAGAAAGTCCACTTCTAGGTATGTGTTTACTTTCACAGGAGGAGCAATCTCTTGGATCTCCAGGCTACAAAAGTGTGTTGCATTGTCTACTATAGAGGCAAAGTATGTGGCTGCCATTGAGGCATGCAAGGAGGCTTTATGGCTTTCACGTTTGGTGGGAGAGCTTGGCATCACAGAGTTACCTGTTCTCCATTGTGATAGTCAGAGTGCTATCATGCTAGTACGGAATCCCATCTTTCATGCAAAGACAAAACACATACAGGTGAAGTACCGCTTCATTAGAGATGTACTTGACAGCAAGAGCATCGAGCTTGTTAAAGTGCATATAGATGATAATCCTGCCGACCTTCTCACGAAGGGTCTTCCAATAGAGTGGTTTGCTCATTGCCGACAGATGATGGGAGTTGGATAGATATATGTATTTCAGCTTTGTATATACCTAGACTTAGCCGATTCTTTTCTCCTCTTAAGGCACATTGCCTTTAGGTGGGAGGTTGTTGGGAATAAAGGCTCTCGTGCCTTTTAATGTGCTCAAGTGTGAATACACCCTTAGCACTTGTACTTACATATATATATCTATCTAAAAACCTAAAGTGGTATACTCATCATTGTACCCAAAACAAACACCTCATGTCTCGATCTTCGTGTCGACCCGATCACTACAGCATACCCATATGTAACAAGAATGATTATCCACAATAAAAAAGAGGTATAATGCACCATTCAATGCAGCGGTGGATGTTGGCCCACAAAGATCAATATGAATCAATCAAAGAGGCATCTCAGTTTTATGTGTAGATTGCTGAGGGAATCGAGTACGGTGTTGTTTCTCGAGTTACAAGCTTTACAAATATCCGATGATAGCTTCAGATGTGAAAAGCCATCAAACATATGGCGACATGACAACTCATAAAGAGAGTTGTATGTGAGATGTCCTAAGCGAAAATGCCAAAGATGCTTAGTGCTTGTAGGCTTTTATATAGTGGCTAAAGCTTGGAAGTGGTGGAACTCAGAGCCCTCGGTTGTCAGCTTGAAAAGGAATTGTACCATGTGGTGCAAGCCACTAGGTTGTGCCTCACGGTGAGCGATCACTAAACCAATCTAAGAGTGAAGGACCTCGACTATGGTCGTTGTGTGAAGAAGACTACTCTGTTAGCTGATATGTCAGTTCATGGCTAAGTTTGTGCATGTCAATGAGCTAGGGCACCAAGATATTATCTTGATTACTTGGGCATTTTTCTTGGCATTTTATGATGGTCATTTTAGCATTCATTACTAGTCGACCAACATTAAATGCTGGCTGAATTGACATGATTTATGGCATTATTTTTGCCTATTTATTTAGGTTTCTCTTCCACATTCATCATTATGATCATTCATCACCTGATTGGTTCTAGTGGAGGGAGAGAAGCGGGTACCAGTGCCTTCACAGCTAGTAACGACTCACATTGGTTCTATATTGTCTCATATCTTGGTATATGGATTCCATTTCCTGAGTATCTCTTTGCTTGTGAGTTCTTTGTACAGTGTTTCTCTTTCTCTTTTCCTTGTCCCTTGTGTTCAACAGTTTATTACAACAAATTTCCACACTTCCATCATTGCATCCACTTCTGACATGGTATCAAATTGCAGGATCACTGTTCTTGCTGCTGTTTTACACTGTTTCAGGTCTGAGTTTTGACTTTTTGTTTGTTGATTGGACTTGTTATGACTGCTGCAATTGATTTATAGCCTGGGCGACCATCTTTTGATCATTTTCGGCCCATCTCCTCAGCGTTTTGTGGACTATCATTTTCGTTTTCGGCTTTTTGGGCCTGTTTCAGGAATGGGGACCTGTTATTGACCCTTCCAAACAGGCCGACTTGGCATGATTTATGGCATTATTTTTGCCTATTTATTCAGGCTTCTCTTTCACATTCATCATCACCTGATTGGTTTTGGTGGAGGGAGAGGAGCAGGTACCAATGCCTTCAAAGCTAGTGATGACTCACATTGGTTTTGTACTATCTCATACCTTGGTATATGGATTCCATTTCCCGAGTATCTCTTTGCTTGTGAGTTCTTTGTGGAGTGTTATTTTCTTTTGCAATGTTTCTCTTTCTCTTTTCCTTGTCTCTTGTGTTCAATAGTTTATTATAGCAGTTTTCCACATGCTTCCATCAATGCATCCACTTTTGACATGCTCAACCCAACTGACAAAGCTATTGAACGGATAATAAGTTTACCCCTAGTGTTGTGCTAAGAATTGCTCTTAGCCACTTAAACAACCCCAAAACATGCTTATTTTAGCAAAAATCCTAAAATGGAGAGTGGATCGAGAGAGTTAAGTGGGAGAGGATCTAGAACCCTAATTTTCTATAAATTGGCAGCCAGCCCTCCATCTTCTCTCAATCTTGTTTTTGCAGGTTTCAGGTGTTATCATCTTGCTGCCCACACCCCGATCACGGAGGACATCTCAGTCCTTGCTGTCCATCACTGTTCCCTATAGTCTGGGGCTTGTTTCCAGCCCTCCACACACTGATTGCTACTGGTTCTGCCTGGCGGCTGATTGCTGATCATCTACGCTGCTGTCGTATAGCTTGCCACGTCAGCAAACTGCTGCGTTTGCAGGCCCCAGCTGCCGCCTTGATAGTTTTCTCTCTCCTGTTGTAGTCACTGCAGTTTTTCTCTCTCCTGCATGCTGTCATGCCTGCATTTTTAGTCTTTCTCTCTTCTCACTGTTGTTTGCATCAGATCGAGCTTCTCACTGTTGCATTTGTTGGTGTTTGATATCTGGAGGCTGCCTTGCTGCGATTCGGGATCCGTTCGGAGTACGACGTACTCTCCTGCTCATTATCCCTGCCTTGATCCTAGAGATACAAGAGTTTGAGGTACAGTATTCATTCACTGTATAGTGTGTTTGCTGCATGAGCATCGTATTATTAGTAGTCATATCATTTCATTTATTCACTGTGTTCATTGTCTTTGAGTTATCCGAACCCTAACCCTAACTGTGTTCTTTTATCAGTCTGTGCTTTGTCGTACGATTTCTGTTTATGCTTTTGTGTTAGGGTATTTTCTTTACATGGTATCAAAGCCTGGTATTCTCTGAGAAACCTAGACCTTTGATCTGAGAGCTCTTCGCAAGAGGTTTCGTGGAAGAGAATCTTGCTCTAATACCATGTGAAGAAATATTCTAATGCAGAAACATAAATGAAAGCATAAACTCAAAAGACCACAGTTAGGGTTGGGGAAACTCGGAGATAATGAACACAGTGGAAATCTAAATCAATGATTGAATGCTGAATATACAATGCCCATGCAGCAAACAAATTATGAAGGAATGAAAACTATATCCCAAACTCTCATGTATTGAGGATTGAGGTAGAGGTGCTGAGTGGGAGAGTGTGTCGTACTCTCGACGGATCCCACAATGTAGCAAGGGAGCCTCTAGTTGTCGAACAACAACAAACACAACACTGTGTGGTGCCAGATCAATGTTGGTGAAACCAACCTTCCTTTCATGGATGGGTGGTAAATCCCTGATTACAACTTAATTACAACAGTAAACAATAAATGCAAATTTGAAAATATAAATTTACCTACTGATATTGGAGAATGCACACCTGATTGGCCGCAAAATTGGCGCCCCCTTTTGGTATTTCTTTAGCTTTATTGAAGAAGAAGTTGATTTACAATGGGATTCTCTTGATCCCCTTTGCAATCCAAACTCTCCTTAATGTCCAAAGTGACCAACAGGTTTTCAATTTGTTTTGCCCCTTGATTCGGGCACTTAATTGGGCTTCACCCACTTCATAGACGATGGAAATGCCCCAAGTTCAATGGCTGGCTAGTCCACCTGAATTTTGTTGAAATTCACCTTCAGCCTTGAAAAATTCAAGTCTTGGAGCTTCCAATTTCTGACACACTTCCCGAGGCTGTTGCTAAACCCTAATTTCTATTGTAAATTAGGGTTTACAGTAGAGAAATTTGCAATTTCTCAGTCTCCAAGGATCCAAATGTTGAGATCTTCAAAGCAAGGTTGTGAAATGGTTGGGAGATGAGAGAGAAAGCTGTAGGGAGAAAATTCGGAGTTTTGTCGCGAAGAATGACTGAAAATTAGTCAAATGCAGCTGCTGCCCTGTCGGAACAGCATTAAATGCTGTCACCTAGAGCTAAGACATCCAAATCAGCTGTCATCTTATACCTAGATGCAATGGCCCAAGTGTGGAGGGTTGGAATATGCAATCGCCTCCTCAAAACTCACTCGTGGCTTGCGGCAATGGCTGAAAAAATAGGCTGGCCATGGTTGCTTCACAGCTCTCCCACATTTGCTACAGCAAGAATCATCTCATTTTTTCTCTTCTTTAGCCTTTTACCAGCCTGTATGGGCAAGTTTGCCAAGTTGCAGCCTTCCCAAATGGTTTTTCCAACATTATCCACCATTAAATATTAATTTTCAGCCTTTAATGTCAGAGTGAAGCAATGCAGAAGCGAATGACTATGACAAAGAGTGAACACACAGAGAGAGAGAGAGAGAGAGAGAGAGAGAGAGAGAGAGAGAGAGAGAGAGAGAGAGAGAGAGAGAGAAACACAGAAAATCTGTAGTGAAGAATGCTGTATAAGAATGCAGAATTATACACGGGTGCAGAAAAAATATCTATGTATGTCTCCACCTCAAGGATCTCGATCTTTGTCAGTCCCAAGAGCAATCTTCGCAATTAGCAGATTGAAATCTGTCAAAGACAATGTGTAGATTATTGGAAACTCAGCCTATTTATAGGCTGTAAATAATATCAATAAATTATCAGGTTGGTTGCATTAAACGCAGCCGACTGATGCAGTCGGCGGAGTGTCCAACTGCTGCCACGTGGCATTGCTTGCTGACGTGGCTGCGTGTGTCTAGGCAATGATTCTCAACACCCCCTCTTAGATCTTGGATAAGGCAATAGACGGAGGGATTTGGAGTGTCAGTGAAGTAAAGCCTAGGGAAGTGCCTTCGTAAACAAATCTGCAAGATTGTCTTTGGTCTTACAATATTCCACATCAATGGTCTCATCGAGAAGCTTCTCCATGATGAAGTGATATTGAATCTCTATGTGCTTCGTCCGGTCATGGAATACGGGATTCCATGCCAAGGCAATGCAACTCTCATTGTCGCAACGCAAGATAGTAGGACGAGTGTGGGGGAAGCCAAGCTCCTCCAACAACCGCCGAAGCCACACAGTCTCACATGTGGTAGAAGACGTAGCTCAATACTCTGCCTTAGTCGAAGATAGGGGTACTATGGGCTGCTTCTTGCTACTCCAAGAGATAGCACCAGTACCCAAGGTAAAATAATAACCTGTAGTAGACCACCTTTGATCCACATCGCCAATCCAATCTGAATCACTCCAACCCACAGGAACAAGATCAGAAGCACCTGTACCTGTTGGATAGGAAATCCCGAGGTTGGAGGTTCCCCTCAGAAACTGAAGGATCCTTTGAGCAGCCTGCCAATGCACCTGTTGAGGTACACTCATGAACGCAGCCAAAAGACCTACAGCAAAACGTAGATCAACTCGTGTGTTGAGGAGCCAAATCAATGATCCAATCAGCTGACGGTAGCGGGTAGCATCTGCCAAAGGAGAAGTTGCGTGTGAAGTGGCCTTCCAGTTTGGATCCATAGGAGTAGAAATGGATTGACAATCCTCTATCTCAAAAGTCACCAAGAGCTCTTGTACATATCTTTGCTAAGATGAAAATCCCCCTTTGAGATTGATAAATCTCGTGGCCCAAAAAGAAATGGAGAAGTCCTAAATCCGTCATCTCGAACTTCTGATGTAGGGCTGCCTTCGTCTCTTCAACCTTTTGGGCATGATCACTTGTAACAATCAAGTCATTAACATACAAAACAAACAACACACTAACACCCTTGGAAGTGTGCACATAAAGCTACGGATTAGCCCTAGAGCGCTGATATCCCAACTTGGCCTGGAGAAACGAATTAATCTTCTTGTTCCAAGCATGTGGAGCTTCTTCAACCTATAAACCTTCCCATCTAAGGAACCGAAGCCAGGAGGCTGCTCTACATAGATCTCCTCCTTCAAATCATCATTCAAGAAGAAGGCCGACTTCACATCCAATTGAAAGACAGGCCATCTCCTATGACTAGCCAAAGCAAGAACAAGACCAATAGTCACCATGCGAGCAGTAGGGGTAAAAGTATCATGGAAATCAACACCTGGGCATTGTGCAAAACCTTTAGCTGCTAGCAACAAGGCAAGCCTTGTGCTTGTCCAAAGAGCCATCACTATGGTACTTGGTCTTGAAGACCCATTTGACACCAATCACCTTCTTATGAGAGGGGCAAGGCACAAGGTACAAAGTGCCATTCCGCTCAATAGCCTCCAACTTCGCTTCTATCGCTTTCCGCCAATGATCAGACTGTAAAGCCTCCTTCACTGATGTAGGCTCTCTATCTTGCATAACACGGGACATTAAACAATAGTTAGAGCAAACAAGCTCCATAGTATGTGCCTGGTGCTGCCGTAACCTCCATGGTCCTTTGCCACTCCTTAGGGATCCCCTCAATCCCTGAGTTGTTGGGGCCTAGCTATCACCGGGATCTCCAAGGATAGGGTGATCCTTACCCCCCTCTGGGGCTGGAACCTCCACGAACCGAACATCATCGCTTGTGTAGATATCCCGCTTAATAGGATCATACGATCACTGGCCTTGAGATTGCGAGCTATAGCCCACAAACACCTGTCTTCTCGAAGTTGCCTCAAATTTTCACGTTGTGTCTTCGAGATGTAAACATAAGCATGACATCCAAAAACCCTGAAATAAGAAATATCGATCTTGGATCCAAAGTACGTCTCAAAAGGAATCATACCAAGAATAGTGGAAGTAGGGGAACGATTAAGGATGTGAACTGAAGTGGCCACAGCCTCGGCCCATAGACACTGAGGTGTTTGACGATACTCCATCATAGTACGGGCCATCTCGATCACACTGCAATTCTTTCGCTCCAAAATGCCATTCTCTTGAGGGGTGTTTGTATTGGCGAACTTTTGGTGTATACCACGATCTGCACAAAACCGAGCAAACTCATTAGAAACAAATTCTCCACCCTTATCTGATTCTAAGGTCTTCAGCTTCCATCCTGATTGGTTATTCTCAAAGAGCAACCAATCCTTGAAGTTGGAGAAAGGCTCTGACTTCAGCTTCAAGAAATAGGCCCATGTCATCTTGCTGTAATCATCTACAATGAGCACGAAATACAAACTTCCTCGAAGGGATTCTGTCCTCATCGGTCCACAAAGATCGGTGGAAGCAAGCTCCAGGGGTGCTAAAGACCGCCCTGAAGCCTTGCTAGGAACAACACCACGAGCTTGCTTTCCACAGATATAAGATACACAAGGTTGCTGACTCACCACAATATTTGGCAAACCTCAAACAAACTGGTCCTTAGACGCCTTCCGAAGGTATTCATAATTGAGGTTACCAAACTGAGTATGCCAAAGCTCGGACTGAGTTTTGGAAGGTAAGAAGAAGAGAAGTCAAGGCAGAAGAAGACCACAACTTGTAGACTTCATTCTCCTCATAACCTGAAGAAAGAACCGCTCTCGATCCTCGATCAAGAATCCACATCAAATTCGACCAAGAGGTCGAGGGCACAAATCTTGTGCATTGAGAGAAGATGATATCCCAAAGTTGGCACATAAAGTACCTCAGATGCATGGGTACCACCATGTCCATTTGGAATAAGATGCATCTTGCCCCATTCCTGAATAGGAATGGATAAACTATCTCCAATAAGAATCTGACCATGAGAAGGCCACAAATAAGTAACATCTGCTGAAGGAGTCGTGTGCCTAGAGGCACCACTGTTAACAATCCACTCCCGAGTAAATGGGGCCGTTACTGTAGCATCAGAATCCGGCAGGGTCGAATCCTCAACCACCTCCAAATGGAGGAAAGTAGCTGATGAGGGAGTAGCCACCGCTCCAGAATCTTTTGAAGATTTCTTCTTCTTCTCCTTGTCGGGGCAATCCTTCTTTCAGTGACCTGTTTTACCACAAATGCGACAAGTAGACTCCTTGTCTTTGTCCTTGTTAGATTTGTCTTGCTTTTTCTTCTTTTGGTCCTTTCCTTTCTTTTGAGAAGATTGACCAACCAAAGCTTCAGATTTCGAGAAGCATTGGTTCCTTTTAGTTGCTCCTCTTGGTCCAAGACCATAGGAACCAACTCTTCCCATTGAAGAGTCTCAAACCGCCCTGAAGCAATCAAAGTGGAATAAAAACCACTGAAGTGAGGTAGTAACTGTGAAAGGAGAGTTATCGCTATGTCTTCAGAACTGATCACCTTCCTTGCGTTTTGAACCTACATTAGAAGCTGCCTTAGCTTGTTGATATGCTCCCTCATGGATGATGACTTGTTGACACTCATAGTCCTCATTTGCACTTCCAAAGAAACTCGCTTCATGACGGTCATCTGATTATACATATGATCTAACTCCAGCCATATCTCCCTAGCCACCGTCAAATGCTCTATATGAGAGAGAACAACTGTAGTATATGAGAGATAAAAACGAGCGAATGTGAGCATTGAGTTTATCCCAATGTGCATGAGCCTTTGCCAACTCCGCCTTCTCACTGGAAGAGAGTTTGGACTTGTCTCGCGAAGAAGGACGATTGATAGCCTCAGTAACCAGCTCCGCCAAATCATAGGACTGCAATATGGCAAGCGTCATGACCTGCTAGATGTGGTAGTTCTCACCATCGAGCTTTTGATCTGAAGGAAGAGTTGATAGGAGGAGCACCTTCCGGTCCATGATTTCTTGAAACTCTGTCTCGGCCTCAGAAGACATCTTCACCTACAATGTGTGCACAACACACAAAAAGCAGCCCCCTTTGACTGTGAAAATACAACTTGCTAGGGCTGAGGGTCACTCATCCCATTCTTTCTTGACCCCATCGGAGGCAATGAAAAGGTAAAATCTGCACTTGAAGGCAAAAAATGCAGCCTTTTTCCTTCTTTAATTGCAAAAACAGCAACAACTTCAGCAAATCTTCTCTTTTCTCGTATGGCCACACTCGCCTTAGCCTTGTTTTGATGTGAGCCCACCTGCTCGCACTTGAATGCTAAAAACACAGCCTTGTGTCATGCTGAAAACGCCTCTTTAGATAGGTCTAGTCCTTCAATGCTTTGATACCATGTTAGAGTGAAGCAATGTGGAAGCGAATGACCGTGACAGAGTGAAGAGTGGAGAGAGAGAGAGAGAGAGAGAGAGAGAGAGAGAGAGAGAGAGAGAGAATCTACAGTGAAGAATGCCATATAAGGATGTAGAATTATACACGGGTATAGAGAAAATATCTGCGTATGTCTCTACCTCGAGGATCTCGATCTCCGTCAGTCCCGAGAGCAATCTCTGCAATTAGCAGATTGAAATTTGTCAAAGATAATGTGTATACTGCTAGAAATTCAGTCTATTTATAGACTGTAAATAATATTAATAAATGATCAGGTTGACTGCATTAAATGCAGTTGGCTGATGTAGTTGGACTGTCCGACTGCTGCCATGTGGCACTGTTGATGTGGCCGCGTGTGTCTAGGAAATGACTCTCAACATTTAACTACTGAAACTTAATCTATTTATTATTTTGGTGCTCAGAAAAATAATCTAATTGGCCAATAATTAAATTGGCTAGGCATCTTCCACTCCTGAGTCTCTCTGCGCCATCTTTGACCATGAGTTCGGCGTTAGTTACCATTAGACGCCACATCTCTAGTGTCACCAACTGACACTTATGGCCAAATGAATGACCTAGGCCAACAATTGACACCAGATACCACCAAGCACCTGTGCAACATAACTTATAGCAACTTTTTCCTTTGACATCGTGTGATTTACTGGAGTCCTGGGCTTGTAAATTTACTCTAACCCCAGTTGCACCTCACATGTGCAACATTTACTTAATCATGTGATTAAAAATTAATCCACATGTTAAGTGAGGTTTCAAAAATACATGCCCTCATGGCAGTTGGACAACAGAGGAGAGAGAAGACTGCAAACGCAGCAAGCTGATGATGATATGATGTGGTAGGTTGATAGTAGCAAAAATGCAGGTATGATGACGTAGCAGGTTGATGACAGTAAGAATGTAGGTATGATGATGTGGCAGGCTGATGATAGTAAGAATGTAGGTATGATGACATGGTAGTCTGTATAGCAACAAGATCCCAAGGAGTAATCACTTTACCGTGTTTATCAAAAGCAAGATGTTTAGGACGATTATGCGACGACTCCTATTGGGACCTCAAATTATAAGTCATCTTAAAACTAGATAGTGCAAGTCCAATAGCATGAGAAGATTTATCGTTGTGATGTGCGTAAGTATGCAAACTCCTATTGGGACCTCAAATTATAAGTCATCTTAAAACTCGATGGTGCAAGTTGAGTAGCTTGAGGAGAAGATTTATCGTTGTGATGTGCGTAAGTATGCAAACCATTCAATGCAACAACCAAGGATCAACTCTGCAAGACATCATCCGTCTTTTTGCTCTTTTGGAAATGCACCTCTTGCCAACCATGAGCATCATTAGAAAAGGATAGAACGGGTTGTCTCCCTTTATCTACATCCCCAATCATTGGCTGAGTATCCATTTGCATATCCAAAACAAAACCATCCTATTGCATAGCAGATGCATTGCTCACATTTCAAGCCTTATCCCTCTTTTTGGGACACTGCCATAAAATGGCCTAGCTGGCCACAAGTGAAACAATGGCCCACAAAAGCTCCCCAATTCAAATGAATCGCAGAGAATGCATACCTAGAGAATTAATATGCAACTAAGTAAGACAATCCTAAGAAGTATCCTAGAGCATGCACAATCTATTTCTATTGACACCACGGGTATTGGAGGAACCAATGCCTTGCCAATCTCAGCCATGGCATCAGTTAAAAGAGACCAACGGACAGCCCTCAACCTCCACCCAAAGTGGGCATTCTTGCTTGAGAAGTTTGGTAGAGTTGGCCATTGGCCTACGTGGAGCAAGATGCACCAACTTGCAATCATAAAACAATGACAACTTGCCCAAAAGTACATTTTGGTGGTGAGAGGATGTGAGCATAACCTCATAAAGTCCCTTGGGTCCTGCAAGAATTTCCTCAACACAATCTTCTTGCAAAATAGCCAGCAACCATGACCTTAATAGAAGACGTCGGTGGAATTTTGGTACTAAAATATAGGATGACCCCTTTTTCATGAAAAGAGGAAAAGAAATGCAACACCTTCTTCGTATCCCACTAGTATCCAAAACATCATTTTCATCAAAATCTGGGAGATTGTTCTAATGATGCTCAACATACTCTCCATGCAAGGCATTTTCCAAATCCAGAAGATGCTCCTAATTCCATTGCCAGAAATCAACTGACGAGTTGCTTGAGCATAAGACAATGTTTGAGACTTTCCAAGAAGTGATAGCATTTGTCTCTCACACAGGGACATTCTCAACATGCTTGGTTCGCTTGATGATTGGCTCAATATGTTCAAAATCAGAGTTCGGTACCATCTCATCCTCATCCATATTTGGACCTGAGGCCTCTGCTGCTTGGTCAATGAAGGCTGTATTCAGTTCAGCCATAGTAAAAAGGGCTGATCACAAAAGATCTGTACAGCACCTATTTATCCAGATCTCTCTCTCTCTCTCTCTCTACCCCCATTGGTCTGGCCCCCGAAAGTCTCCATCAGAGCTGTAGGGATTTGGTGTGGTCATGACTGGCTGCAGTCATGATTTCTGCAGTGGACTGATCTGGAAGTCTTATTATGACAGTGTGCACACCTTTGCCTTGGATGAATGTTGCTGCCTTGCCCGACTGTCTTGGCCTGCACGACAGCCTGCAATCCTGCACCGGATCCCTCTCACGCTGACATCTCCTGTCCTCAGGTCATGTTATGACTCTGTGAATTGGTCCTGGAACTGCAGATCAGCCTCTGTAAGGTTGCACTATGGCTGCATGGAAGCTTGTTCTCTCTCTCTCTAACCACGTGTTGCCTTGCTCTATCCTGCCCACCCTGCCCCTACATTGTCGACCCCTACTGATTGGTCTACCACCATCTTCCTCTCAACTTCTCAACTCTGCCATTGTTCTGCTTTGCTCCAGCTGACACCTATCACAGACCAGCAACCTTAGGGTGTAGTAGTCCTTGCCACCTAAGGGCAAGGGGCTGTCCCTTAGATGGCCAAGACAGCACAGTAGCAACAGCCCCTTAGTCCGATCTACATCTGCATCTACATGCAGAGATCTCATCCAAACCAAGCTTTTCCAAGGTATTTATTGAGCGAAAAAATGTATTACATGTTGATTAGCCTCTTATCAGCGCCAAAACATGCTTAAATAATAAAAAAACCATCTATAAGTAAACAAGTTGCCCACCATTCAACCCATCATTTTGTGCAGGTTTCTCACTCTACGATGAAAATTTCAACCTTCAGCCATGCACCGTTTGCTGTCCAGCCATCACTGTAGCCTGCCCACCATTCAGCCATTCTTTTGTTTAGGTTTCTCACTCTACTGTGCAAATTTCAACCAGCCATCTACCACCTGTTGTTCAGCCGTCATTGATTGGAGCTCATCACTATCCAGCCCTAGGTGGTGTGTTTCTAGCATAGTTACATGGAATGGGGAATGGCAACAGGAATGGGACCCCTTGGAATAGGGGGAACGTCCAAGGTCGGGGAATGGGAACGGGGGGAACGGCACATGTCTTAAGTGCCCCAAATATGCCCTGCATGACCCAAGTTGCCCCAAAGAATGTCCCTCTAATTGCTCCAATGCCCCTCAATGCTCCAAATTGACCCAAATGTCCCAAAATTGACTCGGTTATCCCTATAGCTCCAAATTGCTCTAAATTGCCCCAATTATCCCAATTTCCCTTGAAATTAGACAATATAATTTGATGATTACCTTGGAATTGAGGATAGGCTGAAATTTGATTGTGATTTGCAAGAGTTGATAATGCATCAAATTTGAACTTTGCATGGACTCTTGATTGTCTTGTGGGTTGTCTTGACACTTTGAATATTCAATCCAAGAGAGAGAGAGAGAGAGAGAGAGAGAGAGAGAGAGAGAGAGAGAGAGAGAGAGAGAGAGAGAGAGAGAGAGATTAGTGCGTGCACATTAGGCGATGGAGATGGGTAAACATGTGGTAGGAGTGTGACACAAGCAAAAAGAAAAAACTAGAAAAAACGTAAATTTCTGGTCAATAGGCCTGGAATGGCCGTTCCAAACAGGGAATGGCCTTGGGAACGACAAGGAACATTCCCTGGCCGTTTCACCTCCTCTGAGGGTTTAAAACGTGTTAGGCCATTCCTATAGGCAGGAACGGCTGTTCCTTGTTTCTATGCTTTCTAGCCATCACCCTACTGTTTGGAAATCTCCATCTGATGCATCATCATTGCACATGATCATCGTGCATTTTTAGCATTTGGTGCCACGTGCTAGCTTGTTGCCATCTCTCCCTAGGTGAATGTTGTACTAAATACATTTTTACTGTTCGGTAGGTCGCCTACATCAGCAAACACCTTTCCTGTTATCCCTTGATAGTTCTTTGTCTCAGGTAATCAGTTTTCAACCTTCTCTGGTCCTACACTGTGAAACCAGCCTTTCTTCCTTGGAGGGGTGGTAATAATCTGATTAGAACTTAATTACGTCAAGCAATATATAATGAAATGTTGAAACACAAACATTTACCAATCAATTTTGGACATTGGATACCATGTTGGCCCCAAAGTTGGTGCCCCTTTCGGTATTTATTTATCTTTAATTGCAGTCGGATTTGAATACAATGGGATTCCTTCAATCCCCTTTGCAATCTGAAAGCTCCTTGTTATCAATAATGACTAGCAAGTTTTCAAATTCATTTGTCCCTTGATTTGCTTGGGCAATCGGTCTTCATCGACTCCTTGGAAAATGAAAATTGCCCCGAATTTGAATGTTGGTTGGTTCCTCACTTGAATCTTGCTAAGAATTGATTCTTAGCCTTGAAAAATCGAGTCTTGAAGCTTCAATCTCTTGGTACGCTTCCGGAGGTTTCTGTTCAAACCCTTAGGATTTATAGTAGAGAAAAAATTACAATTTCTTAGCCTCTAGGGATTAGAATGTTGAGATCTTCGAAGCAAAGTTGGGAAATGGTTGGAGAATGAGAGAGAATGTTGAATAGAGAGGAAGTTTAGACTTCCATCGCAAGAAAATGAAAGAAATTAGTTGCTGCCTTGTCTAGAAAGCCTTGTACTACAATGGAATTTCCACAAGGCATCATAGTAAAGGAAACATTGGCCATTGCTACCAAACCATGCTACTGCGCCAAACACATGCTGAAAATTAACAACAATCATAACATAGCATAAGACTCACCAAGAATCTCAAAAGCATTGCCAAAATATCATGGGGTGCATTCATTACTCATCAACTCAACTTATTTGGCAAAACCAAACCATAGTATAGCATAAACCATGGCTGAAACATCAATGGCATCATAACACGTGCTGTTGTTCATACAATCAGCTGAATACCATTGAAAACTAATGACCATTTATTGCAAATCAAGATAAGCTAAAGAGTCTATAATTACCAAAAACCAATGATCCAATGCTGATCATAACCGATGCTACATTGAGCATAAAGCGATGCAAATGTGTAGTTCTAGAGTTGCAAATAATAAACCATACCATATGCATACCAAACATAGTGACTAATACATTGAATAGTGATTGTGCGGCAAACATGTCAGATATAGTACCCTGAATATATATTGAATACATCCGAGATCTGCTATATCTAGAATTGCCCATCGCTGAGGAGTGGAGGTGCTAGCTTTCTCACAAGCATTAGGTAATACTTTGGACCCCTGCTCTGTTGAACCTAATTGAGCTTGATCCAAAGTTGGTTCTAACTAAAAAGCACCAATGTAAAGTTGCAATAATTGAGGATGGTTTGCTAAGTCATCCTTCTCCATCCATTTGGCATCCATTGATGAATAGTTCTGAAACTTCACCAAATACCGTCTAAAAACCTTACCCTTGATCTTTATATGCCAAATTCCAATATCTGCTCAAGTACCAATATCTTATCTAGGTTCTCAACCTTGGGCTGACTTTCAGTAGATATATCCTTTGGCACATCACCATGAAAAGGCCTTGGTAAGCTCATGAAAGGCATTCTGTATCCGCCAGCGTAGAGGCAATTTCAGCCTATAACATACATCACTAATCCTCTCAAATACTTGGAATGGCCATGCCACCCTTATCATAGTCCTTTGTTGGACCTATGGGAGTCAACTTGTCATAAATAGGCTACTGTAAAAAAGATGTACTTATTGCATTTCCATGATAACCAACACTATCAAATGCATTTACATGACCAGCACTAAATCCTTGTGCTCCAATAGCCCTTGGGGTTGCAGATACATTTCCATATGGCCCACATTGTGCCCCAGGCATCATGCCTATATTGCCATGTATGGGATTGTGCATTCCACCTGACATACGCGGATACATTGGGTGTTGAGAACTATGGATTGGCTGCTGCATACCATAGGGATTCATGCCATACATTCCCGTGTGTGGTCCTTGACCAACCATTGCATGAAAAAGGGTGCCACCACCAAAGTATCCTTGCTGTCCCATGTTTGCATTTGCATGAATACTTTGCTGTCCATATTCCCATGGATTGGCATCCATATTCCCATGGATTCACACTACCAAGTTGGCCATGCATTTGCACTTGTCCCACAAGTACCAACTATTTGTGCTCATGAGTAACTTTAGGCTCTTACAATGGAGGCTTTAGGCATTTTCTTATGTTCTTTTGACTGTTCGAAAGCTCTAGAAGGTGTCTTTTTCTCTTAGCCTTTGCTGTCCTTCTTTGGGGCATTCACTACTGTCCTAATCCGATCTTTGGACCTATTATCAAATTCTTCACCCTCTTACCTGTCATTGCCATTTTGAGGCATGGAATTCCCTATATTTGGGTCATTTCCCACATTCTCAGCTTGCTGTCCATGCTGAGAACCTTGTCCAAGATCATGCATTGCATTTTCCCTTTTTCTATGTGAATGACCAAATTGAAATGCATCATCACCACTTAATCTTGTATCATCGTGTGAAGATATGCTGTAATCAGCAACTGAGCACAATTTCAGCAATCATGCAAAGCTTTTGACTCGCAATCAGGTGCCTCGAGTTCACCAATTCAAAGTATTTGATGGTATCTCGGCAACGGAACCATTAAACGAGCCTTCCTTTTGTGGAGGGGTGGTAATAACCTGATTTTAACTTAATTACAGCAAGCAATAACTAATGAAATGTTGAAGCACAAACATTTACCAATCAATCATGGACATTAGACACCTCTTGTCAAAAGATGACGTACCAACGAGACAGTAGGGTTGGCGGGGAGGAACACGGAGTGAACTCGGCGAACATGGAGAAGAGAAGAGAAGAGAGAAGAAACTCTAATGAATGGAATGATGAAGTTCTGAATCATGGAGTGAATGTGATACAAGGGAACAAGGGTGCCGTAGCACAAGGAAGATGATGATGACAGCCATGAACCACGAACTACAATGTCCTCCTGAAGGGGTGTGAGGGTAGTGGAGAGGTTGGAGAGAAGAGGTGACAGATTGAATGAATCAGCCGTGAGGAATGAATGAGGGAGTGGCCTATAAATAGGCATAGTCAGTCTAGGATGGCGCCCCTTTTTGGGGCTGTAAACCCTAAATGCAAAATGCAGAATCGCAAAAACGCAAACTGTGGGTGAAGGGTTTCTCAATACCCTCTCTCAGGCCCATAAAGGGAAACAAGAGAAGAGTGAGGTGGAGATGCAATGCTTATGCAGTAGGTGCCACTTGGACAGTGTTCCTCGTGGGGAAATTGTTCACTTGCCCAAGCACCCTAGTACAAAGATGATGAAAACATGCAATGCATAGGAGGAATGTCGGACTTTGTGTGGTGCTAAGAACCATAAGGATATGCCCGTACTCGATCTCGGGAGATGACTCCATGCTGACCAAGTGACCAAGGCAAGAAGAGAAGAGGAGGAAGAAGATGTAGAGGATCCCTAAGATCCAAGATTTCCACCGGAAAGGGAACCTGCAGTAAAGACCAGTAGATAGAGTGAACTGGAGAATCCGAAACACAACATCGGGAGAGAACCCACTAGCTCCGTGCATCCATGCTGAAAGGAATATGAAGGCCTCGTCACCAAGTCGCGGCTGAACCTTCGAGGTCCCGATCTAGGTGGTACCTGAAGATCTTGGATATCAGTAGAAGAGATGACTGGTCGAAGATAGCCACCCCAAGAAAGTAGAGGATAGGTGAAGAGCTTCATGTGGAGTAGGTTCCCCCTCTGAGGTGGGAGGTGGAGGGGCCTCCGCTGAAGTCGAAGAAGAGGTAGATGCCTCTTTGAGGGCAAAGAAATAACATCCCCCTCTGAATCCCCCTTTGAAGTAGATAGGGAATCCAAAAAATCACGGATCACAGACTCTGAAATGTTTGATGACGAAGGAAGTGCTGCCGGTCGGGTCAAAGAAGGTATTTGGGGTGCCAAAGAGCTCCTAGAGGTAGTCTCTTGGACCTGAGTAGTCGAGGGTGGGGAAGGGTGGGGCTCAGAATGAGCAAGAGGTAGGCAACAGTCACTGTCTCTTAGTGGAGCAGACTGGGTAGCCGAAGAAGAGGAAGGAGTCGAGCAGCCACTGTCTCTCGAAGGAGCAGACTGACGAGGAGACGGTATCAAACAATCATTGTCTCTCGATGGAGCGGACTGTAGATCCATAGGTCGTGGAAGCCACTGTACTTGAAAATAAGTGGGAGAAGATTGCCGCTGCCATTGCGACGATCTCTAGGAGGTTGTAGCACCAATCGATCCTCCATGTGCTCGAAAGGACTTAGTGCGCATTGGATGCGTCTTATTGCCTTGGGCATAGTACTTTGATAGCCGATGTAGAACGATTTGTGTGGCCGAGAAAGGAGAGGTGGCACAAGGAGTGCCTGGTGGAAGACGCATATACTCCAGAGGGGTGGGGAGCAAAAGTCGAAGTCGGCAAGCATCGATGGTGTGTCCGGTGATGCCATAGTAGGAGCACCCAATAGTTTGGTCATTTGTTGGTAAAGAAGCCATGGATACCAGTGTGCCTTGCTAAAGAAGGAAGGGGTTAGCCACCAACCATAAACTACAATGTTTGCCTCAAGGGGTATGAGGGCAGTGCAAAGCACGAACGGCAAGGTTTACCTCAAGGGGTGGGAGGGCAGTGAAAGGGCTGGAAGTGAGTTGCCAGTGGGAGGAGAATGCGACCAGCAATAAGAGGTTGCAACCAGTAGAAAAACGCAGGTGAGGAGAGAGAAAGACTAAAAACGTAGGCAATAAGTGAGAGAAAGACTAAAAACGTAGGAAAAAACAGCAACAACAGTCAAAATGCTGAAATTAGCTCCGAAGAGTGTGTGATAGGCTGGAAACAGGTGCCAGACTGTTGTAGACTGCAATGGTCAGCTTGGACCGTGATGTCCTCCGTGTCCGGGTGTGGGCAGCAAGTTGAAATACCTGAAATTTGCAAAAACGAGATTGTTGTCTGAATGGAGAGTGATCAGCAACAATCACTCTACTATAAACAGCTGCAAATTGCGGATGGCTGGAAACATGCACCAAACTGTAGATGACAGCAAGGGACAGGTGAGACTGCAATGTTCTCCATGAAAGGGGTGTGGGCAGCAAGCTGAAAACACATGAAACTTGCAAAAACGAGATGTTGATGCAGTGAAAGAAGAAGAGAAGTGGATGCCGAACCCGCCACCGGTCTTTGCCGTCACCATAGTGGAGGACCTTTGCCGTTGTTTAAGCAGATCCAGCTCTGATACCATGTCAAAAGATGACGTACCAGCGAGAGAGTAGGGTTGGCGGGGAGGAACACGGAGTGAACTCGGCGAACATGGAGAAGAGAAAAGAAGAGAGAAGAAACTCTAATGAATGGAATGATGAAGTTTCGAATCATGGAGTGAATGTGATACAAGGGAACAAGGGTGCCGTAGCACAACAAGGAAGACGACGATGACAACCATGAACCACGAACCGCAATGTCCTCCTGAAGGGATGTGAGGGTAGTGGAGAGATTGGAGAGAAGAGGTGGCAGACTGAATGAATCAGTTGTGAGGAATGAATGAGAGAGTGGCCTATAAATAGGTATAGTCAGTCTAGGATGGCGCCCCTTTTTGGGGCTTTAAACCCTAAACACAAACCCTAAACGTAAAATGCAGAAACACAAAAATGCAAACTGCAGGTGAAGGGTTTCTCAACATCTCTCTATCTCTCTTAGCTTGTGCAAGCTTGGAATGACCCGCTCTCTCTCTCTCTCCCCCATCCTAAAAAACGTCTTTTTCACTTGCATGGGTAAGTTTTGCCAAGTGGTAGATTTCTAATTCCATTTTTAGGATTATCTGCATAATTAAATTAATTATCAGTTTTAAAATATTTAAAATTAATTTAATAATTATCTTAGTGCCCAAAAAATTAGTCTAACCTACCAAATTAGCTCGGCAATTCATCTTCCAAATGTTCATGAGTCTTCTTTAGCTCTCGGATTGACAATAAGTACCATTAAATGCTAAATCGTTAGTTTCACTAATTGACACTTATGACTAATAAAATGTCTTAGGCTAATTTTTGTCACGAAATACCACCTAGTATTTGTGCAACATTACTTTAGATAACTTTTGCCTTTGACATCCACTAATTTCCTTGGATCCTTGGCTCATCAATATGAAATAATCTCGATTGCACTTCACATGTGCAACACACTTTGATTAAAAATTAATCCAAATGTTAAGTAGAGTAGTCAATATTTTATGTCCTTGTGATGCACTACTGTGTTTACTAGATTTTAGTCTCCGACTACTGTGTTTTGGTGACCAATTTACTGCCCTTTATTATTCAACACTCTCTCATTTCCAATTGGTGGTTATAACATTCGTGATTTGTCTCCAGAAGATGTCATTCTTCGATACTTACCGTTGTGTCCTTGAGCATTGTGTATAGTCTTATATTCATTTACCGAATTAATTCAATTACTTCAAAGTTCTTATTTTTTCTTTGTTTGTGTTTCTGTTTGTTTGTTTTGACTTATGAGTTTTTCGTTTTGCGTTTGGTGTTTAGGATTTGAGTTTTGCACATCACTGCCTGTGTCTTTGTGTTTCTATCGTGGTTGTACACTCTGTGTTTCCTTAGTGCAAACCCTAGTAGTTTAGTTTCTTCACTTGGTATCAGAGCCAGTGCTCTTGTAAAGAGTATCCTATGAATATTGTGGAGGCTTATTTTTGTGCAAGGCACACAGACTTCTCATAACCAAATCACAATGTCTTAGACATCTTCTCGAGACCCCATGATGTCTTATTAGGCTTCTCCATCATTGAAAGCCTTGAGGAGGCATTATGGACTGTGAAGGAAGATGATACCTCACCTTTACCTTCGCCCTCTTTGTTTTCTTGTATTTCAGATTTTAATATTATGATAGAGGAGTCTGAAGAGTACTTTCGCATCATGTATAGTCAAGCTTACATCCCTCTACCATGTTTGCTACACCATTTGGATCAATTGGTGAGATTGGCCACCTTTCCAATCATGGAGGACATACGACATTTGGGACGACTGGCAAACCCATCTTCTTAATCTCAACTAGGCTCAATATCAAGTTCTTATAACCCCTTTGAGTTGTATAAATCAAAACCCTCTTCTATTTCTCCTTTTGGTGTGCAAGATCTGGATGACTTTTTCTATGTAAACTTCATAGAGGGGGCTCTCAAAGCAGACATTCTTGATCAACTATATCTACATCTTTTGTTTCATTTGAGTATATAAACCACTCTTCTCAAAACCCTCCCAAACAAGAACCATAAAAACCAAGACACTTAGTAGCCATACAAAGGGAGGGAAGTTCTTGGACGACTTCAAGCAGACATTCTTCATCAAGTATATCTACATCTTTTGTTTCATTTGAGCATATAAACCACTCTTCTCAAATCCCTCCCAAACAAGAACCATAAAAACCAAGACACTTAGTAGCCATACGAAGGGAGGGAAGTTCCTGAACAACTTCTACAATAATACAAGTGACAATAGTTGCTGCTCTTTCTTGATAACGACCACGAGCAACAATCTGACCAAATAGTTCACCAACCTCATAAAGCTCCATCACCAAATGAATAACATTTTCATCCTCATAAACTCGCTTGAGGCTTACAATATGTGGATGTGATGGGCATCCCCCTCACTATCCCCAGACACTCACATCCCCATTCATTAACCTTTCAAACACAAAGATTTTCAATCTTTGCTTATGGTGTATTGTCACACATTCCTTGGGTCACTCCTACATAGAAATTTGCATCTTTTGCTCAAGGTGTCCATATCCCTCTTCCATGGGCTTCTCGTGTGGTTACCATTCCCATGCCTAGAGTCTCCATGCCCACATTTGGATCCATTGTGCATACTTTCCATATGCATTGTGGGTACTTTGGGACTCGTTTCCAAGTATACTCCACTTCCCCACCCTATCCACCCTACCCCCATTACACACCTTATCCATCTCCTAGCATTTCCACTCCTGTTGCAACGGACAAAAATGCATTTATGGATAAGACTTGTTTTAATGGGTCGAATTTCACCACTTGGTTGAACTTCATGCAACAATTGCTTGAATCTTAAGGACTTTAAGACCTCATCGTTGATCTTGAGCCAATGTTGGACCCTCGATTAGCTCACCTTGATCACATCTATTGATGGAGAGCCCACAATACCACTACCAATGTTGAGTTAAT
This sequence comes from Lygodium microphyllum, assembly GCF_053477565.2. Classification (NCBI taxonomy): domain Eukaryota; kingdom Viridiplantae; phylum Streptophyta; class Polypodiopsida; order Schizaeales; family Lygodiaceae; genus Lygodium; species Lygodium microphyllum. The sequence continues at coordinate 109,392,116 of NC_141143.1, forward strand.
GCAAGGGTTGCTTCTCGAGTTCCTCTCTCAATTACAACATTTTCCCCTCACCTTTGAGCATTGGAGTCTTGGCCTTCCTTTCTAGACCTGTTTTGGGCTTGAGAGGGGTTGCTAAGCTAAAAAATGCATTATATGTTGATTGGCATCTTAAATAGTTCCAAAACAAGCTTTATTAATAAAAAACCCTAAAACAAGTATTTTGAGAGAGTTTTTGTGTTAACCTTAATTTGGGAGGGTCCATCCACATCTATAAATACACAGTTTGCCTGCCATTCCGTCCACCCTTTTGTGCAGGTTTCTTACACTACCATGCAGATTTCACCCATCAGCTGTTTAGTCATCATCAAATGTAGCCCATCACCATCCAACCCTAGGCTGAATCATCATAGCACCTGATCAGCTTGCATCTTGTGCTAGGAGATAGGCTATTGCTATCTCTCATAGCAAACAATTGCCGTAGTACTTGTGTTTTTGTTGTCTAGCAGGCTACCTACATCAACAAACACCTCTCATGTTATCGCCTAACAATTCTTTGCCTTGGAGGATCAGTTTTTCAGTCTTCTCTCGTGGTACCTTGCTGCCTTTGTTAGATTTCAATGTTCGACTGGTGTGTTTTGGTGATCAGCCTACTACCCTTCATTATTCAGCACTCTTTCATATTTGATTGATGGTTACAACACTCAAGATCCATCTTATGGTAACCACGAAACACATTTTGCTGGCATTGAAATGTGAAATGCCTAAAACATTTCATTGAAACGCAAAACACCCTAAGTGAACCAGTGATTGAAACATGATTTTTAGATGGGTTTTTTTCCTTGCTTTTTAAAGGTTTTTGGACACTCTATATAGGATACACATAATTTGTTGATATGAAAGGATTTGCATGGTATAAATGTGTAACTTGTAACTCATTGTTTATACAAAAACCATTGCATATGTATTATTCAATTGTTTCACTTGGCATTTCGCTTGGGACTTGCCTAAAAGTGAAATGTTTCGAGGTGAAACACAACATTTCAAGGGTGAAACATTTCGAGGGTGAACGTTTCATAGTTACCTTAATCTGTCTCTAGCAGATGTCACTCTCCGACACGCACCGTTCTGCCCTTGAGCATCTATTCACTCTTACATACATTTACTGCATTCATTCATTCACGTCAGAGTTCTCCTTTTTTCTATGTTTGTGTTTGTGTTTTTGCATTTTGAGTTTTGAGTTTTGTGTTTTGCATTTAGTGTTTCTGTTGTGGTTGTACACTTTGTGTTTCCTTAGTGCAAACCCTAGTAGTCTCTTCAACATATTGGCCTTTCCATTGTCAAAAACAACAAGGCCTCCCCCTGGGAGCAATGCCTACTGGATATGGTCCAACACCTGCAACAAGAAAACAAAACATCAAAGGAAGAGTTGAATGGAAAATAGGAAGAGCACATCAGCCAGATAAAGAAATGCGAAGACAAGACCATTCATTAGGTACAATGATTTGAACTGCGGAAAAATCCTAGTAAAGGAAGTCATAACACAGATTTAAGAAAAATAGCTTGAAACTTGGGTCACCAAGGAAATCAGGGTAGTATGCTTGGATGACGGATGGGACAAGGTCAAAGTCTTGGAAGGTAAAGAGATCAAGAAGGATATTTTATTTCATATCACAAAATCATTCCTAGACACCCAAGGCGGAAGGGAAATGACCATCTGAAAATGTTTTGAAGAACCTTTTGACATATTATACCCCTATCTTATAATGATAGGTTGACCTTAGAGCGTACTTTTACTTTTAATTTTCAATGGATTATGCCTTTTTTGGCACTCGAAGTGGATGTAAAAACAATGACTGATGTACCTGATTTTGTACTTTAGGTCAGTTTTGGCCTCCACAAGACATTAATATAACTCTCTCTCTCTCTCTCTATCTCTTTTACCCAAAAAAAAAAAACATTACATCATAAAAGGAATTTTATATTGACAGTGGTAAAAGTTGAGAAGATGAACTGTGTAACTACCTGTAGGTCCTTAACTTTTTCCGCTTTTACACTTGGTTCTGCCTCAGCAACAATCGTGTCAATCCCAACTTGCCTTGCGACAGCCTTAGCAGTGCCCCAGTTGTCACCTGTTACCATAATGCTATGTATGCCTAATGTTTTGAGTATCGAAACCACCCCGGCTGCTTCTGGTTTAATTGGATCTGATACTGCAATAATCCCAGCCACATCTCTGTCAATCGAGACCATTATAGCTGATTGTGACAGATTCTGAATTTCTATCAAGTGCTGATTTACTTCGTCAGAAATCGGCACATTAAAATTTTCCATAATTCTCTTGTTCCCCACAATCACTTCTTTATCTTGTACATTTGCATAAACACCTTGTCCAGTAATTGCCTCAAAATTGAGTGCCAGTAGGCTTGGTTCATTTTCTGAAGATTGTTCTTGTAAAGTATTGGCATGCTGAATTATAGCCTTGGCCAAGGGGTGCACGCTATTGACCTGTTAAATTTTCAGAGTTGAACAAAGATAGCCAAAAGTGGATGTGACTCCAAGATTTAGGACAGAGAGAGTATTTGGTATTGGATATGTAAACCGGGCTCACCTCAACAGCAGCCACCAAGGTATAAAAGTTGAGCAATGACAAGCTTTTGAATAAGATAGTGCTAACAACAGCAGGCATTCCACTGGTAAGTGTACCTGTCTTGTCGAACACAAGGCACTGAACCTGGCTCATAAATATGAAAAAATTGTTACTATTCATACCTCTCATCTCTCAGCAATACAGTAGTTTGATTGATAGTACCTTATGTGCGCTCTCAAGCGCTTGACCCCCCTTTATAAGGATTCCTTGAGAAGCTCCCTTTCCAGTTGCCACCATCACTGCAGTTGGTGTAGCTAAACCCAGGGCACATGGACAAGCAATTACAAGGACTGAGATTCCAAATTGAAGGGCAAGCTCAAACTCATCCATGGAGGAAGGTATCCAGGACTTAGGGTATGAACCAGATATTCCTGCAGTGAACCATGCTAACCATGTAACCATGGCTGCCAACACCACCTGCAGAACAGTTCACATGAAACACTCTTATGGACAACAGGAGAAGATTGTCTGCGAGAATAGAATAAAGCTAAGGTTAGATTGGCAATTTTTTTGAGGCTTATGACTAGGTTGAGAATGGTATGATGAGACGTTTTGAAATATAACTGTGACACTAAGAGATTTAAAGACCTGTGGCTCGAGTATCAATCTTGTGGGCAGCACATGGATGTGACAAGTTTTTGTTGCAACTTTAGCTCATACAAAAAAGTGCATGAAGATTGGATATTGAAAGCCACTCACAAACGGTACAAAGTACTGAGAAACACGATCTGCGTATTTTTGAACAGGTGCCTTGGCCATTTGAGCAGCCTTCACAAGGCGAACTATTTGTGCAAGTGCCGTCTCTGAACCCACATGTGTTGCTTGCATGTGCAAAACTCCACTCTCATTTAGTGTACCACCTATAATTTTGTCACCCATCTGTTTGGGGACAGGGTGAGCTTCACCTGTGATCATACTCTCATTGACATGGCTTTTGCCCCAAACAACAATCCCATCTGTTGGTGCCTTTCTACCAGGCACAATCTTGATGATATCCTTCCGTTGCACCAGCTGGGTACTAATCTCTCTCTCCAAAATATCACCTTCATTTTCATCCATAATAAGCAGAGTAGCAGTGTCAGGCTGGAGTTGCAGCAGCTTAGCTATAGCCTCAGATGTTTTCCCCTTTGCCAGAACTTCTAGGAACTTCCCAAGAAGTATAAAAGAGATGAGCATCGCACTCGTTTCAAAGAAATCTGTTTCCTTGAAGCCTTTTGAAGTTGCTGCACGCAGAGCTGTATAAACTGAGTAGAAGTAGGCTGCATTTGTACCAAGAGCTATCAGGACATCCATGTTGGCAGAGTAATGCCTTAAAGCATTATAGGCCCCAATATAGAAGCGCCTGCCAAAGATAAATTGGACTGGAGTGGAGAGTATCCATCTTACTAGCATTCCTACAGTCAACATATTCACGATTCGTGATGTCTCCCAGTCTTTTACTCCGGGGATATACATGAAAACCATAGAAAGGAGAAATATGGGCAATGTAAAGATGCAGCTCCATAAAAAAAGTCTCTTGTATTGATTTATCTCCTTGCTTCTATTGGGACCTCCTAAACCTGCAGGAGTTTGTAAACTTGACTTGAAACCTGCCTCTCCAATGGTTTCTATGAAACATCTGGGGCCTGTTTCATCAGGGTTATATGAGACAACAACTGTCTGCTCATGAATGTTTGCCTCAACATTCTTGACTCCATTTAACATCTCTAAAGAGGACTTAACCAGGTCCATGTCTTCATTTGATACACTGCCTTGTATTTGGAGGTGTATTCTATTACTTTCTTGGCCTGCACTGATCAAATCAGCATCAAAGCCAGTGTCATTTACTATACTCATAATCTGCCTGTAGGTAACTACTCGAGGATCATACTGTACTTCTGCTTCCTCTGTTGCCAATGCAACCACTGCTCTTTTGATGCCAGAAGTATTCTCCAGAGCAGATTCAACAGATGTTGAGCAGGCCGTGCAGGTCATGCCTTTGATACGCAAACGGCATGTGGTGTCTGAGCACTGTGCTAAGTCATCCTCAATTATAATGGCATCAAAGCCAGCATCCTCAATCGTTGTCTGGATCATGTTTTCCTACAGGCATAGGGCAGTTCAATAATCACCCCATCAAATTAGTGAAATTTATATTTCATGAACTCTGCAGAAACAGGAATTCAGAGGTTGTGGATTGTGTAGAAATGTCAATTCTGATATTGGATAGGTGATCATACATTGGAGGCTCTATTAATTCATATTATTAAACCGATGAATGTGTAACACTACATGGCATCATTTGCAATCTGAACAGTAAGTTGACTTGCGGTTGGATTAATGCAATTTGGCAGTGAAAGCCCATTGCTCTCCGATCTCATACTTTTGAGAGTTCAGAAGATGCTTTTTATGGGGAGAACGGTTCATGTATGCACAATTAAAGTACTCATTAGCTGCAGAACGTGCCTGGCATTTTAGGTTAAGGGTTAAGTGATTCTATTTGTGACGTTCCAAATTCCTGAGAGTTCAGAAGATGCTTTTTATGGGGAAAACGGTTCCATGTATGCACAATTAAAGTACTCATTAGCTGCAAAACGTGCCTGGCATTTTAGGTTAAGGGTTAAGTGATTCTATTTGTGATGTGCCAAATTCTTCATGATTCAAGTATTAATGGAAATGCACTTGTTGCTGCAGAATTGCATTAATGCTCAATCCTGGAAAACTTAACATATATTTTAAACTTAAGTCTTGACTGTGCCATCGTAAGATTCAATGGTTGCAATTTTGACTCAATATAAATTGCATATCTGATACTTAATCTGAATGCCAATGAATTTCATTAGAAAGTGTACGATTTCTTTATCTTTGAAGGAGGAAAGAAGAATTTTGGATGCCATAGTGGGAAGAAAGTAAATCATGGGATGGAGATCACGTTTACGAAAGCAGGATGGTAGACGACTTGTGCACTTTGCTGGAGCACAGCCACACTTGCATCTTCGATGCCGGGGAGGCGCTTGACAGCCTTTTCAACGGAGCTAGCACAGGCAGCACATTCCATTCCTGCAACATTCAAGGTAATCTTGCGAACTTCTGCCACGGTACTTTTATCCTTGGAGTTAGGGTTGAAGAGCCGCGGCATGGGAGGATACCGGGGCAGGGGGACAAGAACAAGATGTGCATCATGCAGTTCGGCAGAGGTATGGCGCATGCTCTCTGTCTTCTCTAAGATTTCCACATCTATGACCTTGCTGGCCATGGAATTTATGAGGCGGATGCAGCGACGAAGGGAGGGAGGCAGTGGTGTCGCTGGTGCTGACCACACCGGAAAGCTGCTACTTGAAACGGCTCTTCTGGAGTAGAAACGAAGCTACTTCGATCAAAATGGGAAGCTGCCACATGGCTCTTCTGGAGAAGAGATGAGGCTGCTGTGATCAAAACTGGGAGCTGCTGCTTAAGTTGACTGATAATAAGAGGCCTGGAGGAGGAGGAGGAGCCATAGCCATTGGTTGAAAAGAAAGCGGGTGCAGCGACAGAGGGAGGTAGTGGTGTCGACTTGAAATAGCTCTTGAGGAGAAGAAACAAGACCGCTTCGTTCAAAACGGGAAGCTGGTGCTTGAGAAGACTGGTAATGAGAGGCCGGCAAAAGGAGCCACAGCCATTGTTCGAAGAGAGAAAGCCTGGGCTCTGATGCAGCATGCCGGGCCGGGGAAGATGGCAGCAGCGGGCACAAAGCTTAAATTCTTGTTGGCTATGTGCATGTGATGGTGGACACTGAAAGCTTTAGAAGTGGCGCCGAGAGTCGGATCGCCGTTACCTTTTTGAAAGCCCGCACGTTATATACCCTGACCTATACCGCACTAAACCTACCCATTTTCCCACCATCGTTAACCCCCTTTCATGTGACATCCTCTTTATCCTTAAGACGTACCATAACATCTCCATGGATATATATTCTTATTATTGGATCGGATAACTTCTAGTTAAAAATATCCAAGAGATTATTTTAAAGATAATGCAAAAAGTTGTTATGTTGTGAAATACTTACATAATGCACAGGAAATAGTATATTACGTACATCTCTAAAAACCAAGAGATTTTTCAATAATGTGGTAGTTATATTAAGAAAATAATCAAAATGGATGAAACAACATGCCTTAGCATCATCACTTTACCTTGTGGTAGTTATATTAAGAAAATAATCAAAATGGATGAAACCAAGAGATTTGATGTGGAGCTTGTTAAGAAGGGAGGCATATCATTTTGTTGAAGAGAAAATAGAATTTTGATTGCAATTTGTCTAAAAAGACCAAGGGTCTTGAAGTGTTTGACATGAGGTGTTGATAAGTCATAAAAATCTCTCATAGAGTTGTGGGCTTAAAGTGAAATTCCCCTACTATAGTGATAGTAGGCTTATGTAGCATATGAAGTGAAATTTCCTTAATACAACAACAATAGGCTTAAATAGCACAAAAGACCTATGGGGCACAAGTGAGATGGTCAATCGTATGGACATTCTATGTTTCTCTATGCTACCACAGTTGGCTATATGAAAGAGGAGATGATGTTTCATTCATTTGGTGGCCTTTGACCTCACTTCAACCATCATGTGCGCACTTGCCCCAAAACTTGGACTTCTGAACTAGTGTAAAGGGGTAGTAGTTAAACAAGAGCTAGTAGTAACACCATTTCTTGACTCTCATGGGGGTTAATAATAAAACACTTAGTACCTATACCAAGAACTTGAAAAAGGGAAAGTGGTTACATCAACACTATGTGGCTTTTGGCTTTTCCAAGAAACATTGGTTCAAATCTTGTTTTTTCATTGGCGCATATATGATTGTTCTTTGGCTTGCAATTGTCATCTATTAGAAGGATCTTTTTTAATAGGAGATTTCATGGAGCAAAAAACGTTGCATGATTTTTAGATCAAGATTATTTGAAATCAATTTGTTTAGTAGAGATAGACTTGGTGTACCTCTTTGTAATATCAAAGCTATAAATTTTCTCAAGATAGTGAATATACATTTGCAAACTCTTAACTATTCAACTATTGGGCCCTTTATCCTACCTTAGCAGTCTCCTTGAGATATTCTTAAGATGGGATTTGATAATTTCCATTTAAAAATTCAAGAGATAATTCTAAGGATAATGCAAACATTTATTATATTGTGAAATACTTACATCATACAAAGAAATAGTATATCATCCTAAGTACAACTCAAAAACCAAGAGATTTGATGGGAATGTTGCTAAGAAAAGGGAGGAATATCGAAGAGGTAAGATGTTTTGAAGAGATGTTATACAGACATGGAAAAGCTTTTGCTTTCTTCCCACATGAGATTGGATGTATTGATCCTAGGGTTGTGATGCTTATGGTTATTTTTACCATTTTGCATGTCCCTTGGAATCTACAGGCTATTCTTGTGTCGAGGGCTTACTTTTTCAAATTGGTAGAGCTTTTGAATGAGCGGATCAGGATGGGGATTCTAGAGCCATCTTTAGCTCCATATTCCAACAGATGGTTTACAGTTCCTAAGAAGAACGGGACACTCAGATTCATACAGGTCTTACAGCCAATAAACAATGTCACTATTCAAAATGTTGGTGCATGACCTATTGTCAATGAGTTTGCCAAAGCTTTTGTTAAAGAGAAAAAGAGAAGTTTGATTGCAATTTGTCTTTAAAAAAAAAAGGATCTTGAAGTGTTTGACATAAGGAGTTGATAAGTCATAAAAATCTCTCTCATGAGCCAAGGGCTTGAAGTGAAATTCCCCTACTACGAAGATAGTAGGCTTACATAGTGCATGAAGTGAAATTCCTTACTACAATAGCAATAGGCTTACATAGCACAAATTATTAATGTGGCATGATCATGGAGATTCTACGTTTCTCCATGATACCACAATTGGCTATTCGAAAGATAATATAGCATTTCATCATTCATCTAGTGGCCAATGACATAGCACAAATTATTAATGTGGCACGACCATGGAGACATTCTATGTTTCTCCATTCTACCAAAATTGGCTATTTAAAAGAGAATATACCATTCATCATTCATCTAGTGGCCATTAACCTCACTTCAACCATCATGTGCGCACTTGCTCCAAGGCCTAATTTACCAAACTAACACTTATGTAGTCTCCAAGCCTCATTTCTAGTACTTCATTGACATCTGTTTGTCCTTGCATCTCTTCAAATTTGCATCTTTCAATCTATATTGATGAATGAATTCTATTTTTCATGTTTTTATTTTTCTATTTTTCAATGAAGGCAAGACCTTATAATTGTACAACCTTGTTTACTAGAATTCATGCCATTTAACAAAATACTAACATTTTCGTTATCCCTAGCAGGTCAACTTGAGTTCCACTATTTCTTTTACCCTTTGGGCTCCATAATAATCATCGTTATGTGTATGTGGAGTGTATATGAGCCAACCCTTCAAACTGTTATCCCCCCCTCACCCCCCCTCACCCCCCCTTCCCCAACCCCCCCACCACCCTCCTTTCCAAACCACCACCACCACATGATGAGTGAAAATAAATTTAACAAGATTAAAATATTTAATAATTATGCTTAATAATAACAAAATATATATTTTAAACTAATACATAACATGAGAAACGCTATGATCTTATCTTATATAGTGAAGCTTTGCTCTAAGATTATTCACATGAGAATAATTTGCTACAATCTTCTCTCATGATGATGAAGGTCATCTTTGGCCATCACGTTACATACTAAGATTCTATTGCTAATCATAACACATACAAGTTCCTAAATTATTAAACCAATAAGTTTAATTGATAGTTATGACTATATTTACATTCTATGGGATTACATAATGGCTTGGCATATAATGAAAAAGCGATTAAAGCATGACTGCACCAAACCCCACTTGCTTTTCAAAAGTCTATATAAATGTATATATTGCACGCAAGTTCATGATGTTGTATCACTACACTTTACTTTTCACTCTTTGCTTTTGAATGGCGTCATGATTATTCCTAGTTACATGTATCTAACCTACTAGAAGAAACATTTGTGCTACATGGTATCCTCAAATGTATTCACTTGGCTTTGATGTGAGTAATATGGTAGATTTATCATAGAGTTTGTTAAAATTGAGACATGCTTTTATCCACACTTTTGCAAGAGTGTCACATCAATAATATTAGCAAAATGACTTGCATATCAATATGCTTGTACACTTGAGTTGTTATCAATGTTGTCATAGTTTATAAGCAAGAGTACATATATGCTAATAATACAAATTTTATCTTGCAATTTGTTTTTAGTAACATGTTTTAAAGCAACAATCATTTGCACTTGTGAAGCACTAAGAAGCAATAAGGACAATAATTTTAGTGCTAAGTAAAGTGATGTCGTTTTTTGTATTTATAAACTTAAAAACAAAAGCTTTCTTCTTGAGTTGATAGAAATTTGACCTTGAAAGGGACTAGAATTCATACCATGAAGTAAACGCAAGCCTTCTTCTAGAGTTGACAGATGTTTCCTTGGAAAGTGACTAGAATTAAGTTACCGAATAAGTTGATTTGTCATGTTTTACAAGTACACGCTAATGGTTACAATTGCACTTGACCATTAGTGTGGATACATCATTGTTATCTAAATAAAATATCAACTCTTAATGAAAAGGAAATTCATCAAGATGCACCTATGGTTTTGTGAAAATCCCCAAAATACCCCTCAAATATCAACAATTACAAAATGACTTATATATTTTTTCTTCAACTTGTTTTGCAACTTACTTAGTCCTTAGTTTTTATAGCGATAGCGACAATGTACCATTGAGTGTCTTACACAATAATCACCATTGAATGAACTCAAGAATATAAAAATCTGTCTTCATAGGCCATAAACTTTTGTATCTTGTTTGTGTGTAGTATCATAGAAAATAATCATCATTCCATCATCCACTATTTTATGAAACATAGTCATTCTAATCAAGACTTGAAAATATGATGCATTAAACAAGTCTTGTCAAATTATGTGAGGCATGCATATAATTTTGATGAAATTTGAGGGGCATTTAAGGAATTGGCTAAAGTGGAAATGTACATTGAGAATTTTGATTGAATTTTAGGGGCATTCTAGTAAATTTTGAAAGGTAAGGGGGAATTCGAGAACATAAAAACACAAGTACTCTCGTAAATTTGCCAAAATTAGAACTATGAACTCTCCTTATTTTAATAAACTACTTGCATGTACCAATAATGTTATTGATTCTTCTTATTTTCATATACTACTTGCATATATTTCCATAAAATACTTGCATAGTTTTTAATAAACTATGTGCATATGTTGATTAAATGTTTTAGAGCTCCTTAATCATTATAAGCCAAAATTGGATGCTTGAAAGATTGCAACTTTAGTCACTTTGTAGCTTCAATACTGTAATTACTTGTGGCATATATAGTAATAAGAAAATTGTGTAGTAATCTTTTAATGGTAAAAGCAATTCATTTAACTCACAACTTCCTTATATTTAATATATTGGACTTAGTTGGTTGGAGATTATATAACACCTTACTACAACTTTTAGATGGAGAATTACTCATTGAGCTATTATTAATGGCCATCTAAACATGTCTAAACCCTCTGATGGTATCCACAGTTTCCCTTTGCTTTTGATATTGAGTTGCTATTGAGTTGGAGCTATATCTACAATAAATGTTATTGCTTTTACATGCTCAATGGATGATTAGGTGGATCATAATAATGACAAGGCTCCACCTCCATTTGAGCATGATTATATTGTAATGGAAAGAGACAAGAGGAATAAATATACAGATACATGCTTTGATATCTATGTTGATTAAATATTTTTTAAAACCTATATTGGTTAGATATTATCATTATCATACAAGTTCATTGATGTTAGTTTGCTAGGGATTCTTAAGATATACTTTCTACTTTGTTTTAAGCCCACAACGAACTATGAGTTGATTATTTGCAAATCAATTAGAGCTAGAGCATATGAAAAGTTGATTCAAGAGTTCTTTAAAAAAAAACAAAGATCAAAGATTGCAAGGAGCATTTGGTTTTTGTGGTTTAGATACTATTGACTATTCATTTGTTCAATTTTGTTAAAATGGACTACTATATTATTATCAGAGCTTTGCCTTCACTCTCTTGCTAATGATAAAATTATTGCGGTAAGCCTGCCTAGCTAAGCATACTACAAATTCACTCCTAAATCCTCCTATTAATGCAATTTTGGAGTGGGTGCATGGGGTGGTCAAATGATGCTTAATACCCCTCTCATCACAAAACTACTCAAAGGATTTAGAAACATACTCTTCCCCAATCCAATGCTAAAATGTAGCCAAGAATTTTGATCTTTGTTTTATGGGATATGCTTAGACCTTTTGTGAGTAATCATCAATGAAAGTAGCAAAATACTTTACATCACCTAAAGACTTGCAAGGCATAGGTCCACAAACATTAGAGTGTGAACAAGAGCCAGTGGCTCGCCCACACACGTAATGCCAAACTTCTTATGTGAATTACGAGTTTGCTTGCCATAAAGACAATAATCACAAGAATTGAAACACTTATAGTCAAGGGGCAGAAGATATTATGAATGGGTGAGCATTCTCATTCCCTTCAATGACATGTGCCCAAGGTGGCGATGCCATAATGATACATGTGATATTGCAACCATTGCCAAAACATGGTTGATAGACCTAGATACAAGTAAGGGGTAAAGAGTCCTAGACTTGGCACCTAGTGCCAAGATAAGTTTACCAATACGGGTAAAATTCCACGAGGAATCACCAAAAGCTCTAGCATAACCTACAACATCCAATTATCTAGTTGAAAGTAGGCTTTTAGCCAAAGCCGAAACATGGCATATACCTTGCAAAGTAAAGACATTTCTTGAAGGAAATTGTAGCTAGACATGTCCATTACTAACAATATCCAATACCGAATCTAATAGATTTTGTCATGTTGCGATAGGAGTGAAACCACTCTTGATGAGGGATGACATGAAATGAAGTCCCTGAATCAAGTAGCCAACACTGAGCATAGGTAGACGAGGCATTAGTCAACTTCAAAACATCAAGAGAAGAAGCTGTAAGCATGTAGTCATCATCATGCACGACGTTAATCTCTTTAATCTTAACACTAGACTTGCTAGGGATATGTTGCGATCATCATTCTTTTCTTGCACCTTATCCTTTCTCTTTTTCTTGTGCTTGTCATAATGTATTTTATGGCATTGTGGCTGAATATGACCCTACTTCCCACATTAGTGACAAGTTAATGGGGACTTAGAACCACAAGACTTACTACATGATTGAGAATGAGACTTCTGAGATTCTCTCCCACTGCAATCATAACTGCTCCTACCATTATTGCATTTGACAATCAAATCATGAGAGGTGCGTGAAGCATCAATATTTTTCCTATTAATCTCTTCATTTAAGAGAGCATCCTCTACATCTTGCAATTTCAACCCATTAGTAGGCATATTTGCACACTTAGCAATTTATAGAATGTGTCCCATGACTCAGGCAATGTAACCAACAAGAGCAAGGGAGGAAGATCTTCCTTAAATTCAATTCCTTGTGAAGATAAGTGGCTAAAAATAGAATGAAAATCATTTAAGTGGATGGACATGGAAGTCCTCTCCTTCATATACAAAGGTCCATGAGTTGCTTTAGCCAATACATCTGAGAGGTAGGGCTTTACTTATCCTTGACATTATGAATCTTGTTCCATAGTTGCTAGGTGGTTTGCTCATCAGAGACAATGTTAGAGTAGACCTACTTAGAGAGTGACAAAATGATTGTAGATTTACAGAACTCATCTAGTTCAACCCAATCCTCTACATCAATATGTTCAGGCTTGACACCCTCATGTCTCAATGGCTCAATTTGCAATATCTACACTAGAACATGTCAAATTTCTACCTTCCAATAGTTATAGTTGGTGCCATCCAACTTGTCAATGTTGAAGATAGCATTGTCATTCTATCCACCATCCATAATGGAGTAAATGAAAGCACATTCCACAAAAAATAGAATGCTGTAAATGACAGTTAAATAGCCCCAAAATTGGAGGCACATCAAGGGCTAAGCAAGAGAAACTTCCAAAATGTTAAGTTGTCCACAAACTGTAATAAAGGAACTGTCAAATCCAAGTGACTACCCCTCAGATATAATGCATACAACTTTAATGCAACCTATTGTAATAAACTGCAGTAGTATGACAACAACCAAGTGTGAGAAACCAAAAAAGAAAGACCAAGAAAAAACATGATTGAAAGTTGTCACAACAATTGCAGTGTGCTTGTTAACCATGCATGCAATAGGCATAAATATCATGCACATAGAATATCTTACGGTAAAGAGAAGAGAACTGCCAAATGCATAACCCATTAAACAAAGCTCAATACATAACCTAGAAGTATATAAATGTCATTCAGAACACACTGATAGACATAAGTGTGCCAAGTCCAAAGTAAGTGATCAAATTAGCCCATAGTAGGTTAACTGCATCCAATACATATCAAGAGAGTATGTACATGAAGTAAGTGTCCCATTGTCTGAAAGAAAGAAGCTCTACCAAGTATAAGTGTCTCCCACTAGAAGCAAATCTAGAATTTAAAGTGAGAAAGCAATGCCCAAGACATATATATCAAAGCATTTGGAAAGCCTAAGTACATCACAAACACATCCGAGAGTATAAGTGTCAAATGAAGGTTCAATATTTGTAAGTGAGTAAGCATAAAAGCTCAAAGCAACTAACGAAGGCCCAAATGCATCAAATATAGCTCAAATCAAAGTACCAAAGCATGTCATAACAATATTTAGGCTCATACCAAAGTAGCAAAGTATATCATAATAATATCCGGGCTCATACATCAATGCTAGACATCACCCTAGACATGTAGTATACTTGAAATACCACATAGGCATAATAGGCATTCAAAGCATGAAGATCACTATTGTATGCTTGTTGTCCAATCTATTATGATGGCAATAAATCATTGCAAAATTGAGCTAATCAAGCTCTAAACAATCCAAATAGCATCCCAAAATCATAGCCATACCATTCGAACACCAAAATAGCATTCCCGAAGCATCAAACATTTATTATGGAATTTACTGTTTACTATCCAAACCAGAATTGTTATATTTTGTGTGAAATAGAGAACAAAAAATTACACAGAATTAACTTTGTGAGTATCCAAATTGTAGCTCTCATTGTGGTCCCCGTTTCTAGTAATAAAACACTTGAGTCCATTATTATATGCAAAAGTTATGGCCAAAATATGACAATATTGTCAAGTTGCCATAGCTATTCACTATGACTTCTACAACGTGCTTTGTATCCACTCAAAATGGATAAAATGGTTTCTCCTCAACTTAATAAGCACTTACTAAGGCTTAGCTAAGCCTGGGAAGCTTCTTGACAAGCCAAGAGCAAGTTGGAACAAGCTAGGAGAAGAAAAGACTCAATGCATACCTGAAGAGGAAGAAACAATGACTGCCATTAAACCTTGAGCTGAAGCTTTGAATTCGGGTTGAAGAAAAATATGAAGAAGCTCCTCGAATGGTTGGCTTTGATACTAGTTGAAAGGTAGAGCTCGAGTGGAAGCACACAAGCGGAAGCAAGAGCAAAGCAAGAGCTACAGTGGTGGATAGAGCAAGAGAGTAAGATGGAGAGACATTGTTCTATATGGAAACCCCAATAGTCACAATGTGTGACTGGCCTTCCCTTACTCAAATGTCACTAAAAGAATAAAGAATGAAGTGATAATGATGGGTGTCACCTATAGTGTACATGTGTGTGGGTACTATTAGTATAATGAACACATGGGTGGTTAGGTATAGGTACCTTTACCCCCAACATCACACCGAACTTTGAAGAAAAATAATTAGTTATAGTTTTAAGGCACTTTGGGTTTTAATACATGTCTCATGTGGTAAGAGGATTCATGTGACATTAATTCATGAAATGAATCAAATGGGAGAGATCCCAAACCTTTTGTGTTATATAAAGGGAGTGAGCTCAAAGTGGAAGCATGCGAGCGGAAGTAAGAGCTATGGTGGAAGGAGCAAGTGCAAGATAGAGAGAGACACAAGATGTGGGTACTTCAATAGTCACAATGTGTGACTAGCCTTTCCTTTATTCAAATGTCATTAAAAGAACAAAAAATGAAGGGACAATGATGGGCACCCACCACATGTAGTATACATGTGTGTAGGTGTTGTCAGTGTAGTAATACACGGGCAACTAGGCATAAGTGCATTTACCCCTAACAACCTCCCACTTAAAGGAAAATGTGTCCCTAGTAAGCAGAGAACAAGAAAAAAGTGATAAAGTACAAGTGTATATAAGTACAATAGGATGATGAAAGATGTCATCTCATCCAACACGCATCAATTTCCTAAGGAAGGAAAAACACTTTGTTAAGAGACCTTTCATTAGTATATTTTTAGGATTTTGGTTAGGTGAGATCTTGACAAGGTCAATAGACCTCTCCTAAATCAACACTCTGATGAAGTGGTGGCACACCTCAATGTGTTTCATCTTTGCATGGAAGGTCGGATTCTTGGCTAATTGGATAACACTCGTAGAATTTGAATGTAATGTAGAGGCCACATTAGTAATACCAAGGTCTGCCACCACCAGACAGTCTAACTAGAGAGGCTCCTTGTAAGCCTCATGCTACAACATACTTGGCCTTGATAGTAGAGAGGGCCATGCATTTTTGCACATTGGGCATCCAAGAAACAATACCTCTAGACATAGCCAGAGGTGGACTTTCTACTATTTGTATGCCATGCATAATCAGAGTCAGTGTATCCCACGACCCTTATATCCTAGCTACCATATCATATACATATAGCTATTGTGCCCTTCATGTACCTCATGATACCCTTGACGGCATCCCAATGCCATCTGCTAGGTGTAGCTATATAGCAAACTATAACTTCCACTACAAATGCTATGTCAAGACAAGTGGCGATCATGGCATACATAAAACTACCCACGGTGGATGCATAAGGGATCTTGGCTATCTTGGCCTTTTGCTCATCGGATTGCAAACAATTGGCCTAACTAATCTTTACATGAGAAGGTAGAGGACAACCAATTGGCTTAACATCCTGCATATATGAAACCGCTCAAGGAATTTCTGGATATACTCCTTCTAAGATAGATAAAGGGGCCCCTTAGACGAATACGCATGATGCACATCCCAAGAATGTGAGAAGTATGTCCCATATCCTTTATCTCAAAGCTCTTCTTGAGCCAAGTTTTCAAGGCATCCAACTCATCATGAGCTCTCCCATCAATAAGCATATCGTCCACATAGAGTACCAAAATCATAGGATTGCCATTATGAGTTTCCTTTGTGTATAAACATGGATCTATATCACTATGGCTATATCCCTATGAATGTATAAAAGCATCAAACTTGTGGTACCATTCCCTAGATACCTGCTTAAGGTCATAAAGGCTCTCTCTCAATTTATATACCAAGTGTTCTTTGCCTTTTTCTTCAAAGCCCTTAAACTATTGCATATAGATCTCATCATATAAGTAAGTCCCTATGTAAAAAAACCATCTTTACATCCATCTGATAAAAGCCTGGATGTAATTGAGCAACCAATGTTGGTACCAAGCATAGGGTCGTCATTTTGACCAGAGGAGAAAATACTTCATTGAAGTCAACACCATGTTTTTGCTTGAAATCCTTAGCTACCAATCTAGACTTATTCGTGGGCTTGGGGCATCTAAGGAGATTTTTTAACTTGTATATCCACTTACATGGCAATGCCTTCTTACCACTAGGCAAAGGAGCTAGATCCTATGTATGTTTAGCTTATAAGGAGTAAAAATCCAATTGCATAGCCCTACCCCATGAGTGACTGTCATCTCTGTGTATGGCCTCATCATAAGAGACATGCTCACTTACATATATCACCATAACATAATCCATGGAGAGCATAAATCACTCATCTCTAGTACAGCCTCTTAAAGCATGTTGATCCTGCACAATAGGTGGGGCTTGGGCCATTTGAGCATCAATTGTTACTAGTTGGTTGTACAAGAGCAGGAGAGGATTCTCTTGAAAGATCACCATGTGTACCTCAACCACTTGCTCAGGCTCCTTAATGCATATTTTTCGAATGGAAGATGATATCATGGCTGCGGATAAACCTTGCGAGCTTGCGGATTCTATAGGTGATAGCCCATCTCACCTACATCTCCATAACCAAGAAAGATGCATTTCACGGACTTAGGATCCAACTTAATAAACTTGTCCTAGGGAACATGGCAGAATGTCTCACAACCAAAGACACATAAATGAGCATATGATGGAGGTTTCCCAGTCACCATTCTTGGAAGGGGTATAGGAGGTGGTCAATTGACGGTTAATACTCCGCTCATTACAAAATTGCTCAAAATCTTTTAAGACATACTTACCCCCATTATCTGACCTTAGGCATTTCAGCCTATTTCCAGACTGGTTCTCAATAAGAGCAAGCCAATATTGACATCTGATTTCTGCTTAATAGGGGTAAGCCCAGACCTTACATGAGTAACCATCAATGAATGTGACAAAGTATTTCACACCAGCTAGCGACTAACAAAGCATGGGGCCACATATATCCAAATGAACAAGAGCCAAAGGCTTACCCATGTGGTTCATGCCAAACTTCTTATGCATACTACATGTCTGCTTACCATATAAACAATGATCATAAGACTCAAAATTCTTGTAGTCTAGGGACAAAAGATACTACAAACTGGTAAGCATTTTCATCCCTTTCAAAGACATGTGTCCAAAAGGTGACAATGCCAAAGAGATACATGTGGAATTGCAACCACAACCAAAACATGGTTAACTGACCCAAATACAAGCAAAGGATAGAGGGTACTAGACTTAACACCATGTGCAATAACAAGATTCCCAGGGGAAATCTTCCATGAGGAATCACTAAAAGTGACAACATGACTTGCATCATCAAAGGTGCCATTGATAAGTCTCTTCATGAGAGCTGGTACATGACATACATAATGAAAAGTGAATATGTTGCTTGAACCAAAATGCAGCTAGATATTACAAATACCAATGATCTCCAATGCTAGGTCATTACCCAAACGGTCAGTAGTCATATTGCGATAGAAGTGAAACCGCTCTCACATGAAAGGAAGCCCTTGAATCTATTGGCCAACAATGATTATATCCTAGCAAATCATCTATCAACTATGTTGTGAAGAAGCATCTAAAGAAGAAGTTTCCAAGATGACAACATTAGATACATCAAGTTGCACCACATTAATCTTCTCAATCTTGACATTAGACTTACTAGACACAATGCTGTGATCATCATTCTTGACCTGTACTTTATTCTTTTCCTTTTCCTTGCATTGTCTTTGCACCTTTTATAGCAATTTGGCCGAATATGACTTGCTTTCCCACAATAATGACAAGTAATATAGGACTTATGGCCATGGGACTTACTACAAGATTGTCCATGTGCCCTAGATTGCGAGCTGTTAGAGTCTCTACCATGGCAATTTGCAACTTGTCGGCCTTGCACAATAAATGCATGTGATGTATAAGAAGCATCTATATTCTTTCTGTTAACCTCTTCTGTCAAGAAGAGGACACTCTCAACATCTTGCAATTTCAGCCCATTCTTAGTACAGAGAGTCGTGCGGAAAGTGTCCCACAACCCAAATAGAGTACCAAGTAGAAATAAAAGATGCAAAGTATCCTTGAACTCAATATCCTATGAAGCTCAATGGTTGATGATGGAGTGAAACTCATTCAAGTGTACATACATAGAAGTCCCTTCCTTCATGCAAAGGTCTATTAATTTTTTCGGCCAATACATTTGAGATGTAAGACTCTACTTATCATAAAGATTCTTAATCTGTGTGTCCAAAGCTCATATGCAATCTGATTTTTAGTTACACCATTGTAGTGAGCCTGCTTAGAGAGTGATAAAATAATCGTGGACTTGCATTCACATCCCAATCCTCGGCTATAATGTTTTAGGGTTTGGAATCTCCATTTTTGAGTGATCTAACCTACAATTTCTGCACTAAAACCTACAATATCTAGGTCTTTCAATAGTTGTAATTAGTTCCATCCAGTTTCTCAATATTAAAGACAACACTATCATGAGAACCATAAGCCATAATGAGACCAAGCAAGTACAAAGAAGGGTAAGATGGGCTACTATAATACCTTTCAATTTAGCCCCAAAACCATTGCTAAATCAAGCAAGAGGCTGAAGATACTACCAAAGTAATGAGCTATCCACCACAACATGTAAATAAAAGACTATCAAGTCCAAGTGTCCTCAAATAGAATGCATAAAGTTGAAATGACAAGTTGTTGTAATAAATTGCAACAATATGCCAGCAACAAACTATGAGCAACCAAGAAGGAAGAAGCTAGGAATAGTTGGCACTTAAGACTGTCACAAATGTAATGTGTTAGAAACCATACATGCAATAGGCAAAGACATCATGTACAAGGTAGGTCTCAAAGGCAAATGAAGAGAACTGCTAGATGCATAATCCACTGAGCAAAGCTCAATACATAACCTAGAAGCACATAGATACCATTGACAACACCCTGACAAACATAAGTAGTACCAGGTTCAAGACAAGAGATCAAATCAGCCTGCGATATGGTAATTGCATCCAATAAATATCAAGAGAGCATGTACATGTTACAATGAGTTCCACTATCTCATTGTAATAAGCTCAAGCTCAACTGCATAAAGAAAATGCTCTATAGTACATCCAAGTGCCAATAAGGATCAATACATAAAGTCGAGTAGCTCCCATCGAAGCAAAAGTCGAATACCGAATGAGCAAGGAAATCTCAAAGCATCATGTGAATGACAACTGAGTATCCAAGATACATAAAGCATAAGTTGGGAGTATAAAATCCAACCGAGTATCCAAGATACATAAAGCATAAGTTGGGAGTATAAAATCCAGTAGATTCTTCAAGCTCCTCACTGCATAAGCCACTGAAGCAACTAAGGCACACAATCATACCCAATATCAATGTAACAGAGCTCAAATATTAGCTCAAAAGTATACCATAGCATATCGAGAAGTATACATAACAATCAAAGTAGTATATATCCATTGAGTATCCAGTAAAGCATCAATGAGCATTAGGAATAAGCTTTTCACTGATAAATGACATTTAGCCATATTATTACAACAATGAGATCTCGAGAAAACTGAGCCAAATTTGTGCTCTTATTAGCCCAAAAGCATAACTATACCATTCGAGCACCAAAATAACATCCTTGAATCATCAAACATACATTATGGAATTTACTGTTTGCTATCCAAACTAGAATATTTTTGTTTTATGTAAAATAGGGAATAGGAAACTACATAGAATCAACTTTATGAGTACTTAGATTTATTGAACTCATCATGCTCTTTGTTTTTAGCTATAGAATGCCTAAATTTGATAATGTATGCAAAAGTTATGGCCAAAATATGAGAGTGCTATCAAGTTGCCCATAGCTACGTACAACTTCTATAGTATGCTCTATATCCACTAAAAGATGGATAAAATGGTTGGTTCTCAGCTCAATGAGTAGTCAACATCAATTAAGCCTTGGGAAGCTCCTCAACAAGCATGGAGCAAGCTGGAACATGCTAGAAGAAGGAAACACTCAATGCATACCTTGAGAAAAAAAAAAACAATGGCTACCATGAAACCTTGAGTTGAAGCTTTGAATTTGGGCTAAAGCAAAGGATGAATAAGCTCCTCGAATGGTTGGCTTTGATACTAGTTGAAGGGAGTGAGACTAGAATGGAAGCACATGAGTGAAAGCAAGAGCTATAGTGAAAGGAACAAGAGCAAAATAGAGAGACACACAACAGGTGGGACTCCAACAATCACAAATTGTGATCTAGCCTTCCCTTTATTCAAATGTCACTAAAAGAATAAAGAATGAAGTGATAGTGATGGGTGTTTGCCACCTGCAGTGTACATGTGTGAAGGTACTATTAGTGTAGCAATACATGAATGACTAGGAACAAGTGCCTTTACCCCCAACGTTATGTATAAGTATTTATGTATTCAAGAACATAGGTTCATACATATATATTCTTCAAATTCATCACATAAATTTTACTTACATATATATATATGAAAAGATGAATTATGAAAATATGATTTTAAAGTATAATTGTACTATCCCAGTCATGGGAGAAATTGAATGAATAAAAAAGTTTGTGTATGTTTTGACTAAGATAGATCCATTGTTCTAAATCAATTATTAAAAAGATATCTTCCTCTTCCTATTTGAATGATTAAAAGTTGATATATGTTGCACAACATGTAAGGGCGAAGAAGTGCCATGTCCCCTCCTAGATTTAGTTGCAACATGTGATTTATCAGAATTTATTTTGACACCTACAAAACAAAAAGAATATTAGAAATAATTGTTTGTACTTAATATATTCTATGTAACAAAATACTTATCAAGAAATTAAGTATTATGTAGGGCAATGATATGCAAACCTCTAGCGTTGGTAGAGTAATTGGCAAAATTTTGGATGAAATTGATGTAGAGTAACAAAACTAAATGAATTTTGGAACTCCCATTTGCTCCAATCATTCAGCTGGTGTGTAAGCGATATATAGTATAATCATAATCTAATAATTTAATTATATAAGATAGTAGCATTTATTATGTCCATAATACAAAACTTCTATATGCACGAGAGAATTCATGTTGGAAAATCTATCACTTAATAATCTGTCAATTACTCTTGCAAGAGTTCTATGATGATATCATTCATAGCTAGTGGGCGTAACAACTTTTATAGTTGCATATGATAAGGTGAAGAATGATAATATTGGAAAATAGATAAGGCCATCTAACAAATTTTTTAAAAGAAAACACACAAAATTAGTACATATGATCATTCTTAAAATAATATTAAAGGTAAATATAAAATATCTTATAATCTAAGAATAAAATAAAAGCAATCAAGTAAAAGAAATAAGTTTGATTTAAACAAACTCAAGAAATAGTTTAATTTCACACCTTGGGATTCAAGAATAAAATAAAAACAAACCAGTAAAGAAAAAAACTTTGATGATAGTGAAACTGAAACACTACTTGATTTAGACAACTCAAATAACTTTTTGTTAATAAAGAGAATGATAATTTGTGATACTTTGTATAAAATTACTTTTGTATAATTTTAAAAAATAACCAAAGAAAATAATAATGATCATGAAATTATAAATTTCACGTGATAGATAAGTCAAACAACTTTATGTTGAAAAGGAGTATGGGAGGTTATGATGCTTATTTTTTAATACATACACGAATAAATAAGAAAAGAAAAAAATTTTGATGGTGCTAAAATTGAAACTTTATGCAAATATAATTTAATATAGAAAAAGTACCTAAAGTAAGAAAAATAAAGATTTCACATGCTAATATATTCAAATAACCTCATGCAGAAGAAGCCTAATTAGATGTTACAATACTTTGTGTAAAACTTCTTTATACACACTGTTGTTGATGGTAGCATTTACTATGCTTTCTTTCTCAATCAAGCAAGACTTTCAATTTGTTTGAAGACTTTACTCTTGAGAATGCAACATAGAATTGACCAAGTAAAGACAAGGGTTGATAGATATAACTCCAAACATGATGATGTTTGCCCTTGAGATTTGTTAAATTTAATTACAAATGCTAAAGGGATAGATGATTGTAAATGTTTAATTGAGAAATGAAGTTTAGTGTAGTTGGGATGAAAGTTATTCTTGGGATAAATATGCTCTCTTCAAGATTGATCCCTGTTATTATCTTTATGTCAATAGCCTTGTTAATGAAAGCGTTGGATATAAGCCTACTATCATTGCACTTTGCTTTTAGAAGCAAGATATGAGGAAGAATACATCCATTGAGATCAAGGGAGTTAAGATACTCCATGGAGTGAGTTCTCATCTGTCTTATTGATAGAATTAGCTCTAAAGTATTGCTAAGTATCTTCATGAATGAGCTGCAATGCATGATTATTTAACTTTTCCATCTTATTATTTTGAGGTGCAAGAATGACATATTCACTAAAGAAGAACCTATAATCATTTAGGCAATTTAGATCTTGATCGACAAAATTGATCAAACCCTCTCATCAACATAAGTTTAGATGGAATTTGCAATATGTCATTTCTATGTGACAAACCTTTTCCATCCCCAATGTCTTATGACCATGCAACAAAGTGGTCCTCATTCAATGCTACATGCATATTTTGTGTAAGTTTCAAAACATTGAAATATTGCCACAAATTGTGTAATGCAGATAATTTTAGCCTATTTTAAACTAAGTTATGGAGAGCTAGGGCTTGCTATATAAATAAGTCTAATAAACCAAATGTAGGGATCATTTTATCATTTTATCATTCTTGGAATAACACTTCTCCAAGGATCCTCATTTTCCTTTCACCTTGACATGGGCGTGTACATGTTCAACCATGACATAGAGGTGAGTTTCTTGCACCAGCTTAACATGAGGTGAGTTCCATGCTATAGCTCATCATTAATTCTCAACTAAGCCATACCATTTCTTTTCATGTATTCAAGATTTCATGCTACAACTCATCACTGATTCTCATCAATAAGGCTATGCCATTTCTTTTCATGTATTCAAGTTTTCTTGAACATTTCCAGCATTTCATGTATTTCATGGCTATTTTATGTTTATGAGATGGTGCCACTCTTACATTGGTATATGAGCAAGTCCTTGATCCAACCAAAATGTCATTATCAAGCTTTTGAGTGGTTCTCTACAAGAAAGATTGGTTATAATGGTTGAGGATATAGTTTGTATCTAGTTATTCCCTATAACAGTGACTAGGCATGTTTTACTCTACAACAAACCATGATCATTTTGAGGTTATTGACAAGATCATGGAAGCAATGACAACCGAGAAGGCATGTAAGCAGTCTATCAATCATCAGATTTTGGCTTATTTTGAAGGACATTTGACAAAAGGACAGCTACAAGAGACTAGAGGTAACTAAAGCAATCTCTATTTTTTGAATGGACGATTTCATCATTTTCCTCACCATCTCTCTCAAGCTCTTCCTTAAGCTTCTATGTTGGGTTTTCTCCAATATCTCATCTCTATGCATCAAGAGTTTGGATGCATATCCAAGTCTTTTTCTTCTCAACAAATGGACCATGCTTTCTACAATTGTTAGGGATTTTGAAGACAATGAAATGTGGCTATTGATGATAAGTGCAATATACACTGTTAAAAAGCAACAAAATAGGCTTAGGATAACTCCATATTCCTAAATTTGTTTCTTGAAGGCTTCCAGGGCTCCATATTCTCCATTATTAGCTCTATAGGACAAGAAAAAATGGTAAAGATAATCCACTTCTTGTCTTTCCTCTCACAAAACCATACTGTACAATAGAACAAGATCCTTGACAACACTCTTTAGCTCCATTTTTTACTTCAAAGGCTCAAGGCTATTGCAAAGAAAGATTAGGAAGACTATTGTCTCTATATAATTGCTTTCTTAGCATTCATATGTAGAAGTCGGAGGAGATTAAATAGTAGAAAGAAGAAGATAGAATATCCCAACAAATGGTGAACAAATATGATGCTTCACCATGGCAGACCTATGGAGGCTGTCATAGCAGATCTCGAAGAAGAAAGAAAGCTAGCACGCAAGGCGTTGTAGGACATAGTGGCTTATAATCAGGATCAATAGACTAGGAGCTTACACTAGAACATGGAAATGCGAGAGATCCATCGAGTGCTAGCCCTAGCAAGCTGAAATTAGACAGGACCAGACGTAGAGAGAGAGAGCGCGCTAAAAGGAGATCTCATGCTAAGCGAGCTTCTGAAAAAGCGATTGCTAGATAATACGGCAACAGAGTAGAGTGCGCGGCAGTAGCAACATCACTACTCTCGCAGGACTAGGAGTTAACCAGGGCTCCAAGAGCCAATTAAAAATCCCCGTTTGTCACGAAGCAGCTAGATAAATACCAGTTGAATGATGACCCATGCAGCTTCATGGAGCAGTTCGAGCAGGTTTGCAAGGTCAACGGCCTCACGACCTTACTCAATGCTCACAAGCATTCGATCTATACTCAGGTGATAAGGGAAGGACTTGGTACACAAGTCTAGATGCTGCTTGAGTGAGCTAACTTTAATAGCCTTAAAAATCTCTTCATTAAGAGATTCTCTAGGCCAGGGTACTCCGATAACCTACTAGTGCGATTGATGAATGTCAAGCAGAGGGATAAGGAAGATATTCGAGATTACGTGACCCATGTGAGGAGTCTCTTCAAGAGAATCCCAACTAGCGAGTGACCAACCAAAAGAGCGATGCCCATAGTATTCATCAATGGAATACAAAGCAAATAGCTCTACAAGACCTTGGCAGGAAACTTGAGAGAGACACGTTGGCTAGGGTCTTTGAAGAGGCCAGTAGAGTGGACAACCAGCTCAAGGAGAGAAGCTCCAGGAGCTCGAATCTAAAGGAGACTATCTCTAGGAATTTTGAGAGAGTTTTGATGACAATAAGCAAAAGATCAGGCTCAAGTACTCAGGATAAAGGAAAGGGCACTAATTCAAGCCAAGAGCTAGTAGAGATAAAGATGGAGCTAGCTAGATTACAAGAGATGATGAGACGACCGTCACATCCTCACATCGTCCAATGCATGTATTGTGGCAAAAACCACATGTCAGCTAAGTGTCAGGACCCTAGGTCCTGTGGTAGGTTTGGACCACGATGCCCTACATTACAGACTGCCCGAGGAGACTCTCATACTTGCAACAATACAATCAACCTTACCTAGCAAATAGGCTGCCAAACGTCTTCGGAGGCTCTCCCGACACCCATTGATGCCAAGCTAGCCATTCCTAGGATGGAGATAAACCCTACGGGCATACCTAGACTACATGGACCCTATGTGACCCATCCACCAAGTGGCACTCCAGTCCACTACATGGAGGAGCCGAATGATGAAGAGTCTTACGTGCACCCTTATGTGTCGTATGATGAAGAGGGCAATGCAACCCTTATGGACTATAGACTAGTAACAGTGATGGCATTAGGTAGAGGGAGAGGCTTAGGAGGGAAGACCCAAAAGCCAATGGACTTGTGGTCTTCATCTAGGACATTTCTCTTTGTACTGCCCTGAAAGGGATCAAGCAAATCGAGACAAGGCTGATCTGAGTTGCATTGAATGTAGAATCACACATCTCTTCATTGTTGATTGCCCTAGATGGAAGCCATCCTCCAATTCGGCAAATGAGTCATCAGCCCCATTGTTTGGGGTTGTTTGGTGTCGAGACACTTGACGGGGAGACTACACCTATCCCGTTGCATGTCATGACCTGTACACAGACAAAACATGCCGACATATCATTGCCAGGACCTAGCAACTTAGACGGATCCTCAATCAAAAAGAAAAGATGCAGGAGAAGAAATAATAAACCAAATGCAAAAAAGGTCACACTAAAAATAGAGAGTGCTACACTGCCTGCTAGAAAGAAAGTGACTGATGCAGAAGCAAAAAAGTCAGTTCCAAGGATGGCTGAGAAGGGAAGTGCAAAGGTCGGAACCCGAAGTGCCAACTTGAAGCCATAAAAAAGGTGATAGAGTGGGTGAAAGAAGCCCAAGAATACTTAGAAGACGCTGAGCCCATATTGGAAGAAGAGATCAATGATCTCTCAAGCATAAGCATGCTAGTGTCACCTCCATGACCAACATTGAGAGATGCGAGTGCACCACAAGCAATGCTGCTTAGACAAAGCCTAATCGCTATGGGCCAGCAAATCAGTTAAGGCCATTGACCATGAAACAAAGGGATGGGAGAGCAGTAAGAAGCTAGCAATCTCCTCAACACTCTAGTGACCACCCCAATGACTCTAAGCCTAGGAGATCTGCTTAGGTAGCATCTGACAGTGTGGCAAGAGTTGAAGTAGTGGGTTGAAGGGTCAATGGAGCAAGCTACCATTGACTTGCCAAAGAATAACAGAGAATCACACATACAAAGTCTGACACTGCACTCAGTGCCAAAATCCCTATCCCCATTAATGCTTTATGAGAGGGCACTGAATTGCATGTTGTCTTACCAATCTTAGCTCTAGGCAATACCACAAGAAAATGAAATGTAGACACAAGAGTGTGAGTTAGTGTGCTGAGCCACGCAGTGCTCTAGACCTGGGATAGCTCACCGGGGTCGAGATGGTCAAGTTTAATGTCACACTAGCTAACGGGATGAAAGTGAAGCCATTTGGCATGTTAAAGAATTGGGTAGTAAAGATCGCAGGAGTCCAATTCTTGATTGATTTTATAGTCATGAAGGGAGTGGACTACGACATCCTATTAGGCCAACCTTGGATTTGCAATGCGAGAGTCATCAAAGACTGGGGAAATGGTCTAATCTTCCTAGGCAATCGAATGGAAGTTGTAAGAGTAGTGGTGGACACCTAGAAGACCACACCAGTCGACTTAGATGCCATCTCCACTATGCTGAAGGGTGACGGCTAGGGTGATGGCCAAAATAAAAAATCTTATGGGCCACTAACTAAGTTTATCCCTTGTCCAGAGGATGAGTGAGACTGGGTGCATGTCCTTGCTACAATCGACCTGGTGTTCTTGGTCAATAAGGAATATGAGCAAGCTACTAAGGCAGTTGGCAAGATCCGAGAAGTGCCCTTCGTGCCAATCTGCACGATCACTAGGAGTCCGCACAGAAGACCCAATTCGATCATATTCCAAGTATCGAACAACAACGAGAGCTCCATGAGATCTTAGAGCACCTGACCGACAAGTTAGGTGGTAATCCATTAGCAAACCTTAAACCACTCAAAGATCTCTTAAATGAACCTAAGTGGCGATGGACCAAAGTGCACAACTTAAACTTGATGTACAATTGGGCCTTAATCTCACTGATGAGAAGGATGAGACATACCAAGACTTAGGAGATCATGAGTAATCAGATGAAGATAGCTCTAACGATGAATATGAGGATTGTTGTTCCTTCAGTGAGACGAGAGTGAAGGGAAAATTGACACGATAGAATACGACACTGAGGGAAGGGGTGATAGAACAAATACGAGCAGAATCCAAACCACACAAAGGAAATGCCTTTAGAATCAAAAGAGGAGTCATATGCATGGATTGTGATCACACCTAGTTGGAGCACATAGGTGCAATAGATTTTGAGCAAGCACGCCTAGCCCCAACCAAGTGCCACACCATTGCTTAGGATGGATTCACCATCCAAGCTATGACCACCAAGAGAGACTCCCTCTTCTAGCGAAGACAGAGAGTTTGATTCCGAATTAGAGGTAAGCTCAGATAGTGATCCCAAAATACCTCCACCTTCTAATACTAGACACACCAAAGGGGACTTACCCATTCACCTAAGGCACCGAGGGTTAAAGGGAAAAATAGCCTAGGGATGCATGGCAAAAGCAGAGGAGCAAAGAAAACTGCAAGACCTACCAAAGAGATTCACTAAATTCAAGAAAGGTGATAGGGTAGTGATCTTGCTGGTGGAAGCCAAATGCCAGGGGCAAGCAAGCGAACAAATAGAAAGACCCGCCAAGGTCAAGGAGATCAATGTAGCCAAGGAGGGGAGACACCGTGACCTATCTTTATAGCCGATGAATTGACTGAGGAAGAGGAAGCAAGTTTCATTACTCTCTTGCTTGGTTCCTAGAGAAACTCAAAGGGGTACATCCAAGTTTAGTGACTCACAATATACCCATGACACTCCATGCAACGTCGGTCAAGAAATGATTGTATCCCATGAATCCAAAGAATGCTCACACTTTCAAGGAAGAAATTGATAAGCTAATGAGAGTAGGATTGATATATGAGATTGAGCACACAGAGTGGGTTTCGCCCATAGTCATTATACCAAAGAAGAACGGGAAGATGAGAGTGTGTGTCAACTATAAAAAGGTAAGTGCTGCTACAAAGAGAGATAATTATCCAGTTATGTACACCAAGAATATGCTTAAGAGAGTAACTGGTAAAGAGGCCTACAGTTTCTTGGATGGCTTCTCACGGTACAATCAGGTGCAAGTGCACCCTGACGATAGGCATAAGACAGTGCCTTCGAGTTGACTAACACGCTAGCTATCTTCTAGAGGCTCATGTGTGCTATATTTAAGGATATGCTTAGGAAGGAGTTAGAGGTTTTCATCGACGATCTGTGTGTTCACTCTACTTGGAAGGAACACTTAGACAAACTTCGAGCTGTCTTTGAATTGTGTGGATTATATCGTCTCTCGTTGAACCCCTTAAAGTGCCAGCTCTGATCGGTGAAGCATGGGCACATCCTAGGGCACTTGGTGTCAAAGAACAACATTGCCATCGACTTCTCGAAGGTCAGGGTAATTGTCGATCTTCCACCACCAACTGATTACAAGGGAGTTCAGTGCTTCCTAGGCCATATAGGGTATTATCGGCGGTTTGTGTTGAACTATGCATTGATTGCTAGATTTCTATACAAGTTGTTGATTATATTCGAGTGGACCGAGGAATGTCAACGCGCATATGAGGAGTTGAAAAAGGCTTCAACCACTGCACCAATTCTACAAGCCCTAGAATCGACAATCACTTTTCATGTTCACATTGACGCTTCTAAATTCACTGTAGGAGCTGTGTTGTGCTAGCCTGGTAAACACAACTTAGACTATCATGTGAGCTTTGCTAGCAGACAACTCACACATATGAAAATGAATTACTGGACAATGGAGAGAGAGGGTTTAGCCGTGGTGTTTGCTGTAAAGAAGTTTTGGCATTATCTTTTGGCTATGCCCTTTATCTTCTTTGTTGACCATCAAGCCTTGCTTTACCTTGTTAATAAATCGTGCACTACAGGACGCATAGCTTGATGGATACTTTTGCTTTTAGAATTTGACTTCTGCATGGTTCTACATAAAGGAAAGTAGCATTATATAGATGACCATATGTTCCACATCCCCATGGGAGAAGCCACTGGACAAGACATTGTACATGAACTACTTGATGCCCATCTATTCAGCCTATCCAATGAAAGAGATTGGTTTAGAGCTGATTTGATGCCTTATTGGGCATATGACATAGCCTAGGTACTTGATCACAGACTCCCTGAATGACCAATAGAAAAAGCCTAACTTAGGTGACTCATTCTCAAAATTCAACCTTATCAGTTTGATAGCATGCCAACTCTATCGGCTAGGGCAAGATGGATTGCCTCGTAGATGTATGTGTGAGCATGAAATGCATGACGAACTTGCAGAAGCATGTGGGGGAATAGTAGGAGGGCATTTCAACAGAGACACAACAGCTTGCAAGGTGCTGCAATCTCAGCTATGGTGGCCTACTCTTTTTTGAGATGCAGCACGATTCATAAAGCACTGCGATGAGTGCCAAAGGACCAAGGTACTCGTTCGCAATGATAAAATGGAGTTGATTCCAATCATTACAAAGGCAGTCATTCAAGAAATAGGGATTCAACTTCATTCAACCAATCAATCTCGCATCATAATACTCACAAGCAAAATACATCATTGTTGCCCACAAACTATCTCACAAAGTGGAGGGAAGCACAAGCTATGAGAAAGAATGATGCTAGGACCATTGCCAAGTTCCTTTGGGAGCTGATAATCTCAAGATTCGGTTGCCCCCATCAAACTCATTAGCGACCAAGGCATTCACCTCATCAATGAAGTAATTGCTCATCTCCTATCCACGTTTCTAATCATCCATCAGAAATCCTCACCGTACTATCCTTAGGCTAATGGCTAGGCGGAGTCTAGGAATAAAATTCTACTAAATGTCCTGACCAAGGTAGTCTCTACTTTGCGTAGTGACTGACTGGGATAACAAACTCATGGTAGCCTTATGGGCCTACCGCACAACTTATAAAACAACTGTGATGGACCTCCTTCAAGTTGACCTATGGGGATGAAGAAATTGTACCTGTAGAGTTCTTTGTTCCTAGCCTAAGGAATCACTCATCAAGAGAGATGGGATGGAAAGAAGTCATGGACAGAGTGCCTAGTTGAGTTGGAACGCCTATCAAAAACTCGACTTCTAGCCACCCATGCGCTAATATGCGAGAAGGAAAGACACAAAAGTTGGTTTGATAAGAAGATTAGCAATGCACTTTTGAACAAAGAGACTTGGTATTGCTATACTCAGTCAAGGGACATAAGCAGAAAATGAAGTTTAGAGGGCTAGGGCCTTTCAGAGTTCGCACCATCAATTGAACTAGCAATGTAGATCTTGAAACCCTAGAGGGTTAGGGCACAGGCTTCTTCAATGGTAGCTGCATAAAGAAATACTACCCTCCCGCACACCCACTGCATGAGCCGCCAATGCTAGAATCCCCTCTCAATGTGCGAATGGCCACTATCATAGAGATTGATGATAAGGATAAGGAAGCATTAGAACTAGCCTACCTAAGCATAACAATCACTGCCATGCAAACACACACCTTCAATGCATTGATCGATGAGAGAGCTGACTTTAATGTCTTAACTCACGATCATTAGACTCACATTGGCAGACTGCAATTGTAGCCCACCAATGCCAAACTCAATCCATATGGGGACCACAATCATATGCACTCTTGGGAAAATACAAGGCTGTAGTCCCTATCGAGTTTGAAAGCATACCAATGATCTTCTATGTGTTTCCAAACACCAAAGATGCAGGTACGAAATCACTGTTAGGATACACATTTAAAAAGCAAGCTCATTGCAATGTTGTCGACTACGAGTCCTAGTGTATCGACCTTGCCATAGGCAATGTACACGTAGTCACCACTTTTAGCAAGGGTTGTGTGACTCCTTCAAAGTCCATAAAGCCACTGGTAGAGAAACCCACCATCAAGTCTAAGGAGGGGGGTCGTGACTCGTCACCACTCGCCAAACTTAAAGACTTGCAAATCACTAAAGCCAAAACTAAGACCCCTGAACCAAGGCTTCAATGGATACCTAAACATCAAGGCTCGCCACCTATGAGTAGACATCCATGGCCTCGTAAGGCTAAGGACCTACACTCAAAACATAGGAGACCAAGACAAAACTATAGACATCGACGTACGATTGCGATGGGTCCCCAAGTCCTTATTGCAAGTGCAAGGTTACTATGCGGGTAATACCTGGATCTGGGTACCTAAAGCCAAAACAACCAAATTCCCTACTCAAATTCCTCCCTCAAGCTTGACCACACAAAACATCAAGATAGATAAGCACTTAGGCCATAGGAGACTCAGGCTGCTAAATTCATAGAACCTCCGAAGTTTAGGCCCTCAGAATCTAAAACAATCTATAGTCCAAAACCGTAGCTTGCTATTAACAAACTTTCTCAACCTAGGCCTACTAGTGCCCCTCAAGCCTCAAACACACCATTAGCACCCACAACCAAGCCTATTAAATAAGAGGCCAAGCCACAACCTAAGAAGCAACTCAAGCCACAACAACCAGTTGATGAACTCTCTAGTTCACAGTTAAACACCAACCACATGTAGGCCTTATACCCTCTTATGAGCAAATAATAATTCTAACCTTGGTCGGGACTTTGCTGAGAACACGAGGGATGACTTGGTTACTTGCCATAGACGCTTAGATGCTACCTTCTTGTTGCTTGCTAAAAGCTATGACCTCTTGAACTTAGACCTTTTGGAAGAACCTTTAGTAACGGAGGTGTGCGTACGCTATCTTGCTCATGGGAAGAATTTGAATTTGTATTCATTAAGGCTGTCAAAGTAGCTAAGGAGTTAATCACCACCGAGATTTCCCGCGAGTAAGCATAGAAATGATGCCTCATCACATCATATGACAAGCGCACTGCCTATGGCACCGACCAAGAAATCAAAGAGTTGCAACAACTTGTTGACAACAACTCTTCTTTCTTGAGGAAATGGTATGGTCTTTGACTTCAATGGGAATTTGAGGGTTTTCAAATCGTAACTAATGCTGAACAGAGATGTGCTATCAAAACCTTGGAGTATGACCCTACTTATGTAGCTCAAACTTCATATAGGGTTTTGACAACAATTTATAATAGACCCCTAGAAGAGCACCTCCTAACCCATCCATGTTTAGATCGTATTCTAACTAAAGAGGAGTTACACATTGTTAGCTGAATCGATTCCGGTGGCTTCCTAATGGATGTCCTTACCTACATCACTCACATAGAAATTTGATCTATCGACATGCACCACTATGCTAAAATGGAATACAATCCAAACTTCTATGCTTGGTTCATGCAAACGTGAAGCACTACGCATAGGCAGGCATTAAATGCCTTCACCCTTTAACCTCTAATCCTAGGAAGGATCCTTCTCATTCTCAAGGGGGGAGGGGGTACGGTGAAATCAAAAGGTAAAATCAAACAGGTAATGTGAATAAAACGCACAAGGAAAATTAAAAAGCCTCAATCAATGTCCAAAATAGATGAAAAATTAAAATGTGAATTGAGAAAAAACGTCATAAAATTTTGGAATGAATGGATTACTTGAAGGAAAAGTCTACTACTGTGCTTAAACATTTCAAGTCAGCAAGCATGCAATCTTTCCTTCTACAAGTAATTCTTTTGAGAAGCACTAATGGTGAATATGGCTTCATGATAGGCACCCATCATGGCAAGCCAAGAAAAGACTTGCAAGTTGCATTTCTCCGAAGAAGAATAGACAAAATACGGCCTCTCGATGGAGATGAGGACCTTCAACCAGTTTAAATTTTGACATGCC
This sequence comes from Lygodium microphyllum, assembly GCF_053477565.2. Classification (NCBI taxonomy): domain Eukaryota; kingdom Viridiplantae; phylum Streptophyta; class Polypodiopsida; order Schizaeales; family Lygodiaceae; genus Lygodium; species Lygodium microphyllum. The sequence goes on from NC_141143.1 coordinate 109,426,503, forward strand.
TTCAACCCAGAAGATGTAGTCATTGAAGAATGGACCATGAGGCAGATTGTTGAGCAACGTAATCTGTAGAAATACATGGATGCAGTGGGCCAAGGGGTAGATTACACTCATTGCATAGAGTTCTTATAAACTTTTAACCAGAACCGTGCGGCATTGTGACTGTGCATGAGGGAGAAGAAACTCGTCAGGTGCAGATTGAATTGACCCTAGAGTTGGTAGAAAGAGCATTAGACTTGGCAAAGAAAATGGAGAGAAAGCCAAAGAGAGATGTATACACCATGTTGGGGATGGACAAGGTGAAGGTCCACACTAACAATGGTATTAGCTTGGTTGATATTCCAGATCTTGAAATCCAACTCCAAGCCAAGATGGTGCATGCATTGTTCTCTAGTCAGAGGTATAACACAATCATGAGCCTCATTAATGTCCCCTTGCTAGAGAGCATTGCAGCATGATCACACTGGATGAGGTGAACCTCAATGGCTTCGTGAGAAAGACCATCGAGACCTCGACAAAGGCTTTAGCTATAGGAGGACGGCCCACAGCAGGAGAGTTCCTTGCCACCAAGGCTAAAAGAAAAGCTTCATCCTCAATGGCCTCAATCATTGGATTTGGTGGGGTCCTTATTACTATCATCAGAAAAGCCTTGGGGCAAGGGTAAAGAGAAGAAGGAGTTGATGAAACATTGAGCAGGTTGCCACCTCACCATAAACAAGAGGCACAATCCAATGAAAGGATGATGAGTGAGGATGAAAAGGAAAGAGAACAGGAAGAGCAATCTAGCATGGAGAGGCTAAGAAGAGAAAGAAGAAAACTACACAAGAAAAGCAAGAAGAGGAGAGAAGGAAAAAATCACACGGACTATAAGAAGGCCAAGGAGGAAAGAAAGAGAAAGGCGGACAAAGAGGAAGAGGAGTTGAAAAGAAAGGAGGATGAACATATATCCCTTGCAATGCATAGATCCATTGAGTAGCAGTCTAGGTGGGACGAGCTAGAGCCCATGAGCCCGCTTAGAGATGAAGGGCCAGGCTCAAGTGTCCATGTGTTGGAAATCATACCACCTACAGTACAAGAAGGTAAGGGAAAGGCCCCAATCATCCCCATTCCTACTCTCTTGGTGCCCACCACTCCCACCACCATATCCACACCTAGCTCTACGACCTAGGTGGATGCTAGCAACCTAATGGCCTGGGTACAATACTTTGTGAATAAGGAAATGAACTAAGGAATAGGAGAGGGGACCCCTATGGTAGGAACCAAAAGATCAGCATCAACAGATGTCAAGTATAGACAATAGCCAAAGAAACAGAAGGTGGCAACCTCTACAATCTCTATCCCTGCAATAGAGATGCCACCCGCTGAGTATGATGAATATGTCAAGGAGCTTCTCTCTCAACTAGAGAAAGCCAAGGAAGAAAAAGATAGCAGTGTGGCAAAGCTAGAAGTAGAAAAAGAGGTCATGACTGCATTTTAGTTGGAGAAAACCCGCCAAATAGCCATTGCCCAAAGGAAGTTCATTGAGCTCAAGGAGTATCTATATAGGCTAAAGATGAAGTGAAAGACGATTGGTAGGCAATATTGGATGAAGAGACTAAAACCCTAGTGCGCTTGTGAAGCCACAATGATGAGATTGTAGGGCTTTATGAAGACTTGCAAGTAGAGGTGGAGAAGATCAATAAAGCCATAGAGGAACTAGAGGAGCTGAGGGAGGAAAGAGCATGTTGGTACGAAGAAGAAGTGGAGAAATTGAAAAAAGAGGCAACCTTAGAACATGAGGTTAACAATACTAGTTCAGAGAGGCAGGGGGAAAGCGTCAAGGACATCATGAAAAGAGCAGATGAAGGGGTAGCTCATAATGAAAGAAGAGTTAAAACCTTGGCACGCCGTCTAGCTCAAGTTGAAAAAATAAAGTACTAGCTAAAAGCCAAGCACAGGTTGCCCAAGTGGGCTTCAAAACAACCCAACAACGTGCCTTTCTCAATACATTTCTTGATGTCACTCGGACGGAGGAAGGGGACGACGTTGAAACCATCAAGAAGAAGCTAGGGATTGCACATAAGGCCTTGAGAGCAGGCATGCAGATGGCATTGCAACCTGTGGGAGTCAGCATGACCCTTAAAAGAGCAATGAAGATACCTATTGTTGGTAGGATTGAAACCATAGGAAATAGATGCAGTAGGATTTATAGAAGGGGTACAATAGGAAACCCAGCAAGGAGATGAGGCTGGCACAAGCTACGAGATGGCATCTCATGAAGAAGAGGTAGCCCCGTAGCCTCCTTCCCCGCCATGGTCAAAGGACTAGCACAACAAGTAGATACATATGAAAAAAGAAGGGCCACACTTAAGGAAAAGAGAAAACAAATGGTGGATGAAGCAAGGAGAAGATTGAATGCTAGACCTGTACTAGTGCCACCCGTGCCTATTGCACTGAGCCAAGATAATTTCCCAACGAGCTTCCATGCTGATATGGTAATCTAGGAACAACAAGAAACTGCGAGAAACCCCTTTGATCTAAAATTCCAATTCCTTGCCAATTTGTGCAAGTTTCTGTCGATCAAGGTGGTGGAAGAAGCAATTAACATTGAAAGCAGGCTCGGGGAGAAATGGCTGGTTGAGAGAGAACAAAACCCCACCCTCTAGGCCACAGAGGATGCAAAATTTTGGCAAAATAGGGTTTTTGAGGTCTCGAGATCAGTGTCAAGCTATGAGTGCCAGTCTCCTACATGGAGAAGGCATATTTGTGATGTAAACATGGACACTTGGATGGCTTTCTGCAACACCCTCCCATTCCAATGCAACAACCCGACATTCATGCCATACCCTTGAAGGATGGTAGTGGATTTTGACCCCAATGTCCACGGCCGGTATGAGTTCTCTATAATCTACAATGCGAATTGTACTAAGCCTGAAGAGGCCCTTGTCTTCATCTCAGAAGATCTGTATGACTCCATAGTCCGCTTTGTTCGATGAATTATCCTTGTGCCCCGACCCTACATTCATTACTACATGTAATTACCTTAGACTACTTAGAATACTACTCAAGAAAAATCCCACTCCATAAGAATGCGGCCTTCCAACCCTCTAATTTGATCCCAATGCCATAGACAGCTACGTCATGGCTCGATTGATAATCCACGCTGCTCTTCTCCCTTCATTTTGTTTATCCCTTCCTTCTAGAAAATATGAATGATAGCAGCTTTATGTGTTGCAATCATCCATTTCTCTCTAGAAGTCTACTTGAACCTCAAAGGGTACTTGCAAAGTTGGCAATTCTTGAATAAATCTCTCAGGCCTCCTTCTCTACCCCCACTCAGACGAAGAAGCTTAGCTCTTTTCTTGCCTATGTAATCCAAAAGAAAAAGAAAAAGAAAAGGGAAAAAAAAGTAAAGAAAGAAATAAAGAAAGAAGAAAACAAAGATGAAAAGAGAAGAAATCACAACAAAAAGTAGTTCACCCCACATAGGCCATAGTCATTGCATCTAGAGGTTCTCAAGTTAGGTGCGTTCGGTGGCTTCGGTCAGCCAACTCCATCCCTAACCCCCTAGCCTCACTTAGGGCACATTAAGGGTATGACAAACATAGGGGGTAACACTCGTTTGTGGTACTTGTCACCCTAAGCTACACGCACTGCACCTCCTTTATGCATAAGCTGGGTCCTCAAGTGTGGGACAACACCTAGGCTTGCAGACCAAGCTCTTAGTTCCACTAGCATGAGCACAATGCACCACATAGTAAGGTAGACATTCCCCCTAGGTAGCACACTTCCTCTTTTTAGGTAATGCCGAATGCTACAAACCACCAACATCGGAGGCCCCACGATCCACTCAACATACCCTTAGCCTCCAAGAATGCAATCATTGCCAAGCCTCTCAACCCGCAACAATCCACACAAGGCCCCATCACCAACTAGACAACCACTCTTCCAAGAACCAAGGCCTCATCACCAAAGACCCGCAAGTGCCATGGGACTAGCACTCGTCTAGGAGGGGGGTGATGTTAACCACATCTCAAGACAAAAGAAAAAGAAGTAAAATATGGATGCAATGGAATAAGAAAGATGGAGAACAAGCAAGGTGCAAGGGCTACCTCAAAAATCAAGTCAAAGGCAAAAAGTGCATTTTGAAATGTAAGGTGCCCTAAAAAATATTGTAAAGGAGCGCCATGTTCCATCCTATGTAAAATGTAAAAGGTAGGTGGGCATAAGCTAAAGAATAGGGAAAGTAGAATGGAAATGGAAAAGAGAACCTTGCCACAATGGCCGGTCATGTAAAAAAGAGATGGGTGTCCAAGGGATTTTAGGGCATGTATATAAACTCCAAAAAGTGAATGAGAGCTCATTCTTTGATGTGTGGAAAAAGTGGACTCGTCTTCTTCTCTCCTTCTCTTCTCTTTTCTTGCTTGTGAGTACTTGAGGGAGGGAGTGTGAGTGAGTGAGGGAGTGAGTGTGTGAGGGTGAGGGGTCTTGGAGGTGAAGCTCTCCATCATCTCATCTCATCTCATCTCTTCTCATCTCTTCTCTCATCTCGCGCATGGCTACTATGGAGGATGGAGCTTGGAGAGGAGCCTTGAGGATGCTTGAGCTTATATCACAAATCGTGGAGCTATCAGAGTGCTTGAGGGAGGAGGCAACTCATTTGGGCATCAAGGTAAGCTCACTACATTTCGGTACGATCGAAGAAGCATCGGCTAGGTGAGAGATGGCCATAGGTGCTTGCTTGAAACACTTGAAGGAATAAGTGGTCCGTGGGTCTTGGCAGTTGAGCATGAGGTCCCTTTATAGTAGATCAAGATAAAAATTTGTAGATATCAGAAGTTATGTTGAATGATGGATAAAAGAATTCATTTATGGTAGTAATGAATGCTGTTGCTACTAGTTTGGGCAAATCATATTCTTTAGATGGTCCATGTGGTTCTAGAAAAACATTCCTATATAAATGTTTACTTGCAAAGCTTTAAGTTTATTTGTCATAGCTACAACATTCTTTGGTATTACTATTTTACTTTTCCACATGGTCGTATACCCATTCAAAATTCAAAACACCATCACAACATGATAATCATTCTACATACAATATACGTGTTCAAAATCACCTTGAAACATTATTAAAATAGGCCAATCTTATTCTGTGGGATGAAGCTCAAATGATGCATTGTTACAATTTTGAAGAACTTGGTAGAACTTTAAAGGATATAATGAAGGGTGATATAGCATTTAGTGATAAGGTTATTCTATTGGGTGGAGATTCTAGGCAAATACTTCCAGTTGTACCAAAGGAAACCTATGAGGATATTGTTGGTGTGACTATATGTTGTTCCAATTTGTAAGAGTGGCAGCATCTCATAAACATAAAATACTCATATATGAAATGCTAGAAATATCCAAGAAAGCTTGAATACATGAAAAGAAAATCCATAGCCTTCCTAAGAATCACTGATGAGCTACAACATGAAAGCTTGATTATATGAAAAGAAATGGCATGGCCCAGCTAAGAATCAATGATGAGCTGCAACATGGAACTCACCTCATGCTAAGGTGGGGCAAGAAATTCATCTCTATGCCATGTTGAAACATGTACACACCCATGTCAAGGTGGAAGGAGTTGTGAAGGTCCTTGGAAATTTCTATTCCAAGAATGATAAAATGATAAGATGATCCCTATATTTGGATGATTAGCCTTATTTATAGCAAACCCTAGCTTCTCATAACCTAAGCTAAAATAGGCTAAAATTATCTAGCATTACAAGATAGGGAGCTAACAGATCTTGAATTTCCATCAAATAGTGATCCACTTTTGATCTATTAAGGATATGAGATAGAAGATCTTAAATCTCCAAGAAGATGATGATCCACTTTTGCTTTGAAGCTCATGAACCACTATGGCTAATCATTGATGTTCATGGAAATAAATTCCAACCTACTAAGTCAATACATTGACTTAATTGCATGCATCATATGAGATGATGATGTTCTACTATTCCTAAACTAAAAGGTTTAAGGCAAGCTAAAGCTTTAGATCACGTGAACTTGGGAGTGGTAGTCCTCACTACATAGGAGTAGTTCCACCATAAAGCTTGCCCTAGGGTTGCTTTAGGTCTGGTGTGTCGTCTGGAATATGTCTAAAAGGGGACTAAGAGCAATCAAATTGTCAAAATTATAGAGTCCAATGGATGACATTCACCATATATCCACCCATCATTATCACTACAGTCATAATTCTATTGAATATAGCAAGTACTAGAGTAGCATACTACTATTGACACAACTGCCAAAGTTGTTTATCTATCACACAATTGATTGTCTACCCAATATTAGAGTAGCCTACTACTTCATCAATGTTTGATTCTATCAGTGCACAATTCTAATCCCCAATGTCACCAATTTTATGCTTTAAGAAAAATAGTCATAAACTTCTACATTCTCAATATACAGACCATCTGTTTTCTCTTTGGCTACTACTAAAATATTTGACTACATCAGTTGATACTATTCATGCCCAAAAAAGTATTCTAAAAAAAACTACCACCAAGCATAGCTTGCTACTCTTCCTTGAGGTTTTGATACATATTAATAAAGTACATCCTTCTTGGTACTATATTTTGTGAAGAGCTTAAAGATATTATGAATGGAAATTTCCAAGAAATTAAACACATTCTAATTTTTTAAAAGCATATAAATCCTCTACTCTAGAAAAAGTACCTAGAAATTTAGAAACACAATGACAAGTTTCGTCCTCCCCTTTTAAAGATCCTTTATCTTTCAATAGAACTATCTACAAGTGCAAAGACTACAACAAACTCTAACCTCCTTTATGAGCTCGCTGGCATCTCCAAGATGCAATAGAAAATTTCCAACTTGGTGATGCAAGCAACTACATCAAACTCTAACCTCCTTTGTGAGCCAACTGGCATCTCCAAGTTAAAATAGCAAATTTCCAACTTCATTATGCAAGCGATTCCCCATCTCCTTTTTGTAGTTGGCTATCTAAGAGCACCACAAAATTATATCCACCACTTGTTTGATGTGACAAACTACTCTCTTGATACTATCAAAATCTACTTTACTACTAGCGCACAATGCTAAAGCCAAATCACATTATGTGCCTAAGCTAAGCTCATATATCTTTGTCTCCCCCTTTTGCTTCAAATGTTATTTTTTGAGGGAGCATAACAAAATCTAAATGGCTTGAGGAGGAGGTGAAGTAGTCATTTTGCATGGTCATGCCTAAAGCAGCTACCTTTCAACCCCATTGATGATAGTTCACACACTTATAGTAACTAGGAATGTAGTAGTGAGAATGAAAAGGAAATGTTAAATGAAATCACTACAATGGCTAACAAGAGTGCCTAAAATTCATTCTAATTTTCCCTCAAGAGTGCCTGCAATTCATTATTCTCTACTACCTTTGACATATCTTCTATACTATTGAAAAGAGCCCCAAGGATAGAATGCAAATTAGTTTTGGAACTAGTGTCTTTCTCCTTAGATCATCTTTCCCTTCATTTCCATCTTCACCATCCTAAAGAGAGCTTGATGATGTCCATCACAATCCATTATTATAGGTAGTAGTTAAACATCCTTCACCGCAGTTCCAAGCATCCATTATTATAGGTAGCAGTTAAACATCTTTCACCATAGTTCCAAGCAAGCTTATGTCATCTAAAACTGCAATGCAATCCCTTATTTAGACACCTATTTAGCTCAAGTAATATTTCACCTCTTGAGTGATATTTCACTTGTCAACATACAAGAAAGTTGATTATAAAGTCACAATAGTATACAAGTGTCTTTAGCTTGCAAATCATTCTAATTCCTTGTACAATCCCCACCTTTATGGTCACCCTTTAGATGATGCATCTAATCCTGAACTTAAGGCACTATCTTTGTATGATAGATAGTTTAGATATCATCTTCAAAAAGCACATGGAATATTCAAGTTGAATATTTATGACATGTGCTATCACTTGTCTACTTTCAAAGATGCAATGGCTCAGCAAGGTGAAACCATATGGAAGTTGAGACCCATTCAAAGGATAGATCTTGCATACATGGTCTATCTAATAGAAGTAGTGAGACAAAAGTATAACAAAGATGTTTACATGGGTTAGGGAAATAATAAGGGAAGCTGAAGGTGTCATGGAAGCACATGGAAAGGTTGCAAACTAGGATGTGCAAAACATGGCAAGTAATTTCTCCTATCTTCTTCTTATTCTTTCTACTATTTAATATGCTACGACTTCTACATATGAATGCCAAGAAAGCAATTCTATAGGGACAATGGTCTTTCTAATATTGTCGTGCAATAGCCTTGAAGCCTTTGAAGCTCAAAATGGAGGTAAAGAGTGATGTTTAGGATCTTGTACTACTGTACAGTATGGTTTTGTGAGATGAAAGTCAAGAAGAGGATGATCTTTACCATTTTTTCTTGTCCTATATATAGAGCTGATAATGGAGATTATGGAGCCTTGGAAGCCTTCAAGCAACAAATATGGGGATTATGGAGCTATCCCGAGTCTATTTTGTTACCTTTTAATAATGCATATTGCACTTATTAATAGCCACATTTCATTGTCTTCAAACTCCCTAACATTGGTAGAAAGCATGCATCATTTGTTTAGAAGAATCATACTTGGATAAGCATCCAATCTCTTGATGCATAAGAGAGGAGATATTGGAGCATATCCACCATAGAAGCTCAAGAGCTTGAGAGAGATGAGGAGGAAAAATATGAAATTGTACTTTCAAAAAGTAGAGATCACTTTAGTTTCCTCTAGTCTCTTATAGCTCTCCTTTTGTCAAATGTCCTTCAAAATAAGCCAAAATCTAATGATGACTTGCTTAAATGACTTCAGGACTACCATTTCTTCCATTGATCTTGTTGGTAACCTCCAAAATAATCACAGTTTGTTGTTATTGAACCTACCCAGTCATGATCACAAAGAATAACCACTATTTCATGCACAAAACCACTTGAAAGCTTGATAATGGCATCATACTTGGATCAAAGACTTGCTCTAATACCAATATAGAGTGGCAACATCTCATAAACATAAAATAATTGTGAAATACATGAAATGCCAGAAATGTCCAAGAAATCTTGATTACATGAAAAGAAAAGCCATAGCCTTGCTAAGAATCAATAAATGAGTTGCAACATGAAAGCTTGAATACATGAAAAGAAATAGGCTATCTTGGCTAAGAATCTATGATTAGCTACATCATAGAATTCACTTTAAGTTAATGTGGGACAAGAAAATCACCATTATGCCAATGATAAGATGATCTCTACATTTGATTGATTAGCCTTATTTATAGCAAACCCGAGCTTCTCATAACCAAGACTAAAATGGGCTAAAATTATCTACATTACAAGCATTAGGGGAGTTCTGAGGTCTCAAAAATGCCTTGTAAGTGATCCTAGAGAGAGAAAATATTTTTAAAAATAAAATTATTTCTTATATTTAAAAAAATTATAGTTTTGTAAGTAAATATATCAAAAAATATTAATAAGTCATTGTCGTGATATTCTCATGGTCAAATCAAACCTAGAAATCTAGGCCGCCATAAAGGTGACAAAGATTGTCATAATGAAGATCTTACTCATCCTCATTGAAGTAAAAACTAATATTCAATTTGAATTTTATTCAACGTTTTATTACTTCCCTCCATTCTTACTCTCTTCTTTCTTTCCCATCCTTACTAGTTTCTTCTTTGTTTTCCTTCTTATTTCTAATTCGCATAGTTTTTCAATCCAATCTTCCAATCACATCCTTAACTATGGATCAATAATCCAATGATCTTTGTAGATCTAGTAAAAGACCTCTCTATCCTTTTTATATTGAGTTGGATAGTGAGTATGAACCAATAAGGAAGAGAACAAAACTCATTACTATTACAAAGTCTATGAAAACATATACTCAGGTTTCAAGGAAAGAAGAATCCTGATATTTGGTTAGATGGCATGCTACATCCCAAAGATCCTAGCAAAAATAGCACTTCACCTTTTTATAATAGCTCTTCATTGATGAGGTTCACTGGTGATGGTTATAATGGGTTTCTAGGTTATACAATTTGCACAAAAGGATGTCCTCAAATGGGAGAATCATCATTATCAAAACATAACAACGAGTTGTTGCATAAGCTATAGGGTTGTCAACAAAGGATTCATTCATTGGAGAAACACAACAAATCTTATCAATGAAAGCAAGCTACTTGAGGCCTTCAAAATCGACAAAAGGCTCTTAAAAATATTGAGAGTCTCAGACGAGGAGAATGTGGTTATAGTAAAAGAATCCAAGCAGCAAAGTATAGTTTTTTTAAACTTTAAAAATATTAAATATGACCTTGTTTATAATTAATTATATTGATTTGTGATATTGATTTTTTAAAGGTCTTTTCTTTGACCGAATGCAAGTGAAAGAGATTCTTTAAAAGCATCTCAGTTTTATTATTATCTTTTTCCTTCAACAAGTTCAAAAAATATTTTGGAGAAGAAGAAAATTAAAACAATAAAGATACAATACTTGGAGTCATTTAAAGGATCATTATTTGGATACTAAGTTAGTGTAGAAGACACTAGATAGTATTGATATCAATTGAGATGCTTATATACAACTTTTCAAGCTTTTACAATCAAATATGAAGCAAGGATAGGTATGCAATTGCATATTCCAAGGCCATTTGTTGTTAGAACTATTAGACAGATAGTGAATAACAAAGTGATGGAGATTCTAGGTGATCCTTTCCATATCAAGGTTAGCTCTTAGTTAGCTTCAAGGGAAAGAAAAAGAAAGTTGTATTCAACTAATTTAACAATATTTTCCTTGACTTGCCCACCCTACAATGTTTAATGATCAGATTCTATGACTTGTTACCAGAAGATACAAGGAGTGGCTAGATTTGTGGTTAAACTTGATGAAAGTGAAATTCTAAAATGCACAAAACTAGAGAGGGTCTTTATTACCTTGATTAATAGAGCACTTTGATCAGATCACTACAATCACTCAATGTCCTTTAGTGTTCAATCGAAACACAACATTTGGTGGATAGGAGCATTCGAAGTAGATACAAAGGATTTTGATATATTGTATTGGTTTTTTGATCAAACACCAATACCTGATATTATTAAGAGACAACAAAGGAGAAGAGATAGTTGTCCAGGGATTTGTGTCAAGACCTAAAATAGGCCCCACACCACTAGCTCCAAGACTCTAGTCGGGCCTCTATGCTCAACCAAAACACCCCTCCGCCTTGCGGCCAAGAGCGTCCATAGGCTGTATACTGATCTAACCAAATAAGCATTTGTATGGCTTATAGTCCAACGAATAACCCTTCCCAAATCACAAGGAGTCCCTACACATATTGGTATTGTACACCACATAAAACAGCCACAGGGAGTATCCCTTAGCTAACTGTCATGCGGCCCCTCTATGGCTCTTCTATACCTAAGAGATTGGCCCCAAGATGTGCCGTGAATACATAAAGCATGCATGATACATATTCCTCTCTTTAATCAATCATTTTAGGAGATAAAAGATAATCCTCACTTCACACTTTCCAAAGGAAACAAATATCTAGCCCTACAACTTGGGATACCTCACTCTCAACGTGGGTCAATGTTTATGAAGACAATTGCCATGCATCCCTAAGATGATACCATGTGTTGAATGCAATGCAAGTGTGAATGAATCATAGTGCTCAACCATTTTTATTCATTTAAGATAGCATCGTGATAGTGTAAAACCACTTCTTTTCATTCTTTCATTCTAAATGAAATTGTTGCATTGCATAGGGTTAGCACCGAGCATGCTCGTGCTATTGAACCCTTTAATTCTCAAAAAACACATGTATCCTATATGGAACATGCATCAATAAAAATCACATTCAACATGTAATCAACACTTCTTATCCCCTCCTCTCCCTACCATATAAGGTTGTGCATTCGGTGGTAGGTTTAGAGAGTGTTCTTATGTATTTCTTTTTCATAAAAAGTAATAAATACTCACTTTTACATAAAGATAATACTAAAATGAGGCTAAGCCTCACGCTTCAATCATACCATACATCCATAGAAACAAATATTATTTTTTTCTATTTTTCAAGCATGAAAAAATATTTTTCTCTAAGTATTTATTAATAAATACTAATATTTTTTAATTTTCTAATGTGACTTGATTAGACCTATTAAAAATTATTTTCATTCCTCATTTCATCCCATGCAAACACCATTCACACATCAAAACCCCCAAAATCCTTGATTTACCTTAAAAGTATAATTTTACTCGTTTTACGTATTTATAGAAAAATTAATAAACAATTTATTCTTGTTGATTTTCTCAAATTTTCTCATAAAATAGATAATTGACAATCAATAACAACCATTTGCAATTGAGATTTGTCATAAAACGATAAAAATTATCACTTACTCATAAAACTGTACTTTATTTCATGCGTATCTCGTATTTGGAAGGCCCTTGATGCTCATTAACAACTGCTAACACTTGTCCAAACATCAATCTATGCTCCATCATTCTTAGCATCATCTCCCAATTGAAATCTCTCAAATTAGCCCACCCCCTTCTCTCATAGATTAGGACATAGAAACATGCATCAATAGGAGAGAGAGGGAGGAGAGAGAAAGACTAGATTTTGTTCTTCTCATTTGGGCAGGCATTATTGAGCAGAGACAAGCTATGGAGAACAAAAAAATGGAGGATCAAGTTGATGTCTTTAGATCTATTAGTTATTTGTAGGCTTCAACCCTCCCCTCCCACCAAATCATTGCCATGAATAGGGCGGCCTTCTCTTTTTTTTTCCCACAAAAAAAAACTGCCCCCCTTGATTTGTCAATTTTTGTTGGGGAGATAGAGGCCTTAGGGCCATACCCTTTCAAATCTCCCCCTCAAGTCACTTTCACACTTCCTCTTGGCCTTTTGTGCCCCACTTTCAGCTTTTTCTTCGTTCAGTGTGACCGATTCATAATCTAAAAAATCGTGCGCATTCGGCTTGAAGTCCTGAATGGTTGAGAAGTCATCTTATTTTGATCTGATGGTCAAAAAAATTATAAAAACCTTGCAACCACCACAATGATCAAAATTTGCATTCTCGTCTTCATGATCACTTAAAATCGTAGAATTCACGTCTTCTACTTCCGTTGGGTGTTAAACTTTGTATAAAATTTGCATCATTCCACTCCTTTATAGCATGTCCTAAGTGTTTAAAATCTTGCTCTCATTGGTGATCATGGGATAGTGCAACTTAGCCCATCAAATCCACAAATTGATCTGGACAAACAACCATAAAATGCATCAAGCTACCACAAAACAAAATACACAACAAAGCGCAAACATAGTTCTCACCCTACCCCACCCCTAACAAAATCAAGGCATGAAACCCACAAGGGAGAGGTCCACCATAATTTGATAGAAATCCAAAGCGAGTTGCTAACCAACTACTCCAACACAAATTGGCTAAAAAGAACCATCAAAGAAGTCATCCTAAGTGGTGGTCTAAACTACCTAGCCAACTTAGGTCAAGTAGACCAGGAACTCCTAGTAGGCAAGCACTCCTATAGCTTGGACATAATATATTTTCATTTTATGATATTTTTTCATCAAGGTTCCATACTCGTTCTATACTCAAGCTTATAAAAAGGAGGGAGCTGAGTGTAGTGACCCAAGGGAAACAAGGCATTGGTCTTAGGTCCTAACTTGGTATCTAAGAACCTACCCAGCCCTCACGAGACGACACTTAAATATTTATTTCTTCGCACTCACTTTTATTTTTCTTTCAACCTTCCTTAGTAATTTTCCAACTAGATGCTACCCCTTGGAAGACAAGGCATCCATGGCCTTGGGTCTTTGTCTCATCCCAAGGAACCTATCACGTCCTCGCAAAAGGCGATGATTATCTAGTCTTTAGGATTTTCTTATTTTTCTTTTCTATTTGAGTGGTTAGAACCCATTTTTACACACTTTTGCATTTTTATATTTTAAATATATTCAAATTTTCTCTTTCTTTATTTGGAAAGGCTTCCCTAATTGCCTCACTACTAATAAAAGCTCCTAGAACCAATTGCCTAGTGGTTAGTAGAATAGGGTCACTAGGGCTACCTTCTAAAACAATTCTTAGAATGCTTGACAAGGTATTGATAGGAGGCGGACAACTGCTCAAACCTCCCTAGATACATCTAACCTAACCCTGGGACTTCATGCCTTGTTTGATTGCTAGTCCCCAATAAAAGAAAAATCTCCCACAAGTACCTAAACACATACCACACAGAGTGAAAGTACTCATAAAGGCAAAATATCACCTGGACATAGCCACAAGAAGCTTATGTGCAATAAGAGGCTCCCCCAGGTTCCGTTGAATATGTATAACAGAGTATTAAAACAAAACCATTAACCACACCCGCACTAGACAGACACATGGCTCTCTTGGTTTAACGAAATAATTCTTGAAACGACCACTCAACAACATACTATTGAAAGAAACCCTTGGTCCCAACATAACTCTAATGAAACATAAGACCGCGATCAAGGTTGAGGGCTCCTCTGGCCCTACACTAAGGGCATTAGGTTATTGGCTAACCCCCTACATATATAGTAAGGGGTGTTCGACGAATATGATGATAAACGATCCTATGCGTCTATGACAAAATGGGAAGGTCATCAACCGCACCTGACTCATAATCCACACTAACCATCGATGGCCAAAATAGAATGTGTTAGCAAGAAATTCCCAAAGTAGCCTTGAGTTGGTATTAGGAGAAAATTGTAAAGAGGCCTAGGACCACAATTGAAAAAGATATCCTCAACAAAAGCATAATTAGCTAGGGAATTTGCAAAGTGATTCCACTATCAAAAAATAAGTTGGCAAGTCACTTACTCAATAATATGCATCATATTCAAGGCTGAACGGTGGTACATCCGTAGAATAGGATCCCTCACACTATAGGTCCCATTCAATTGATTTATTACTAGCTCCGAGTCACCTTTTATAAATAACTGATAGATACCACCATGTCGGGCTACATTTAGTCCCATGATTAAGGCATTGTATTCTGCAATGTTATTCATAAAAGCAATGCTAAGATATGTTTCCATTTTCATAACAACTCTATGCAGAGGATCTTTAATGACCACACCAATACTTGCATGCTTAGCAGGCCCTCTAGAAGCTCTGTGAAAATACAAAGTATAGACCTAGTGTTCATTGATAGGCTACGCTGTACTAATCAACTCACTCGTACTTATGATAATCAAAGTCGAGCCAAGAGAGAGGATGTATAATAGGTACAATCCCTCCTTCCTTACTAAGCTCGATAAGAATACTCATAAGGATCCTCCAACAATGGTGGCAGTAGACCTTAATATCCTATGTGAAAGATTAGTCTTGCACTTAATAATTTGATAACCTTTACTTCACCAGATCACTCGACCTTGGTGGTAATGTTTCTCTAAATATGGATGGTCAAGATAAGGAATGATTCTTCCCATTGGGTTACCTTGGTGCCTGTTGCAAGTTAAAGTTGAATCTTGAAGGACCTGCACAGGCACTAAGCCCAATGTTAGCCCTTACACATAGTAAGGCTTCAACTTATTAAATTTTACCTTAGTTTTAAACTCTACCCCATGCAATGTCTCTAGTAAAAGGGCTATAAAGCCATTCTTTCCAATATGAACAATTTTATACGATCCATCCCATTTGGGTTCTAGCTTACTAAGAAATAGCTCACGATGAGTCTCATGGTACAATACCACAACTGAACCTTCACAAATTTATATTCATTAGCCCGAAGGTCATGAAGCGCTTTCATTCTCTTCTTCTCTACATCTTGATGTAATAGAGCCTGAAATTGAATTTAATCAAGATGCACAAGAGAAACAAATTTTTCCTACAATGCTTCTATCTCACCCAATGAATGATTGAGAGGAAATTGCACAGTAGGCAGCTCTATTTCCAATGGTAAGATACACTCTTCCCCATACACTAGCTTGAACAAGGTGTGACTTGTAGCTCTCTTAAATGCCGTATTGTAAGCCCAAACTGCCACATGAAATTTTTTATTCCAATATTACTTGCTTTTAGACACTATCTTGGATAAGATCCCTATAAACTGTTTATTTGTACTCTCGACTTGACCATTTTCTTGTAGATTATATGGGTGGTCTTGTTGTGTTTAATCTTCAAAGCTTCTATTAAGACTACTATAACCTTATTCAAAAAGTGTGTCCCTTGATCAGACACTAATTTCTTAGGTGGACCAAAATAGCAAACAATTCTTCCTGGTATCGTATCTTTGACGATAGACATCACAATGCTTAACATAATTGAAAGCATCTTGGAAAATCAATGGCCACCAATATCCAGCACCATGTAGAGCTTTTTGGGTAGTAAGCCATCCAACAAAATGTCCCCCACATGCTGAATCATGGCATTCCTCAAGAATAAATGGTACCTCATCAAGTACTATAGATCGACGATAAATCTCATCTCCACATATTTTTGCGATACAAGAAACCCTCTATAATAAAAAAATGTAGTGCTTGCTGCTTAATATTTCTCTTCTCAAACTTTGATAGAGTAGCCCCAAACTCTCTTTTAGAGAGATAATGTGTTATAGCTGCATATTAAGAAGGGATGGAAGTTGTATCAATTTTGAATAAACCTTCGATGTCACTTTTTTCAACCAGAATTTCCTTTGGCTCCCCAAAATCCACAAGACATGTCCACAATGCCCTATAGCTTTGATGGCTT
Source organism: Lygodium microphyllum (assembly GCF_053477565.2). Classification (NCBI taxonomy): domain Eukaryota; kingdom Viridiplantae; phylum Streptophyta; class Polypodiopsida; order Schizaeales; family Lygodiaceae; genus Lygodium; species Lygodium microphyllum. Next base: position 109,443,261 of record NC_141143.1, read on the forward strand.
ACTTCCAATCTCATAATCGAACTTTTGCAAAGTGATTAACCACTTTGCTAAATGGTTCATCAATAGTTAAGTCTAAGTCCTTCCACCTTCGTAAAAAATGACACCTTCTCATAGAGAATATAGTGCCTAAATTTCTTTGTCACAAACTTACCATTCCAAGGCACAATGTCTCCATATAGGTATAATTAATTTCAACCCCAATTTATGGCTAACAAAGGCAATTGGATGATACCGTTTCTCTTCCCAAGTTTAGGCTAAATAGCAGCTAATACTATGCATTGTTGTTGTTGAAAATATATAGAAGACCTCATCTCTTCTGGGTCCTTTTAGAATTGGCACTTTTGCTAGTTCTTGCTTCACATCCTTAAAAGATACCTAATAAGCTTCACTCCAATTAAATAGACAATTAAAAGATAGGAGGTTTTTCAATGGCAATGTTCTTTCTCTCAATGCACTGATAAATCTCTGATAATATCCCACTAATGATAGAAAATTGTGTACCTCTTTTGGAGTGCGTGGCAGGCTCATAGCGACTATAACCTTTATCTTTTCAAGATCAATCACGATACCAACCAAACTAACCACATGGCCCAGTAACAACCCATAGGACACCCTATAGATACACTTTCATGGATTAAGAGCAATTAGAACTACCTAAAATGCTCAATTTTTTATAAAAAAATGATTAACTGTCTATCCCTTATGGTGGCTGCCCCCATATCATTGATGAAAAATTCTAACTCTTCTAGGGAGATGTCACCAAAAGTCTTATCAGTTGTTCATTGCCAAGAACCAAGCGTATTGCATAACCCAAAGGCTTATCCTCCTATGCAATAGCCATTTGGTTGTATCTAGCAAAGTAATCTATAAATAAATAGATTTTTGTACACTCTAATTTATCCAAAATCTGATCAATGAATGATTATTGATAGTAATCCTTAACCATCTACTTGTTAAGCTCTTTGAAATCTATGCAAAGTCGAATTTGATTATTATTCTTCTTCCTGATAACAATTGGTGAACACCACTTTGTGTATTGTACTGGAAATATCAAGCCAACTTTCCATCATTTTGTCAATTCCTCGAATAGCCTGCCCCTTAATTTGAAAGGCATGCACCTTACTTTTTGATGCATAGGATGGTTACCTCTCTTTAGGGGAATGGTATGAATAGCTAGGTTGGGAGGAATATCTCTCAACTCGTCATAACTGCACGCAAAGATGTCACGAAATTGATGAACCAAGGACACATAGTCCTCCCTTTCTCCCAAAATGAGCATGGACCCTAATTTAATTAGCTATGAATCATTCATCGTCCCAAGGTCCAACTCAATTACGTCCGCATCTCTCATTCTATCTTGAGCCTTGATTGGTTCATTCAAAGTTATCTGATAGATATCCTCTCTAGTGGACCCCTCTTTGGATTTGTCATTTGATGGCATCTCACTAGCAAATGGATCGTCTAATGTGTCTTAATTTGATGAAGATAAAGAAACTTTCTCACTTTGAGAAAATTCAAGATAGGCATCTACTACTACACGTGTGCCACCTCTACCAAAGATCAACTGACCAGTGGGTATATCAACCTTATAGTTTTCATGTAAGATCCATGGCCTACCTAGCAATACTTGATAGCTAGGCTGCCATCCAAAATACATTCCACATTAGTGACAGTCATGTGCACTTTAGTGATGCGACTTTCAGGTTGTCTTAAACTGTCATTAGCCATTTGGAGAATTGTGGAGGCATCTTTTTGGATTTCTAACCCTAGCCTCTCCATCAATTCTGAGCTCATATTATTTTCGGAGGATCCCATATCTACAATAACATGTGTCACTAATATGCCATCAACATATGTTGCTACATTTGGACAATGCTTTTTAGCATGCTCAAGCCAGTCATCTCCTACCCGTGCTATGCCCAAGGGCTCAATAATATACCCAGTGTGAAGAATCTTCCTAAACTCTTTATGCACTCTTGGGGATAGCTTAATCAACTACATGAGATTTACATCCAACTTAACCTCGCAAAGAGAGCTTGCTAAATCAAATTCATGATAGTTAGAAATAGCTCTCTTCTCCCACTAGAGACCATTCTCTTCTTTGGTCATATTGAACTGGCTTTGGTGCATCTTTCTAGGCCATTACCTTCTTCTTTGGCAACACTTTATTGGGATCAGTTTTACTATCAATGGATTTTACATGTTTGCCTTTCACATAAGGGTTAAGAACTTGTGTTCCCTTATCATCTTGCTTAGGATTTTCCTCAATAGGTTTTACCTTATCTTTATCATGGTCTTTACCCTTTTGACCTCTTGTAATGACTTGTAGATTAGAAGTTTCAATGCCATTGACACGTATGGCTTCAATAAGTTTGACTCCACTATCACTATGCAGCTCCTCTACAATAGCCTTCCCTCTTTGCAGTATTTGTTTTGGTCCCTCATCTTGCTGGAGATTATTCCCTTACAATCGATAGTTCATGGCCTTGGCTATTTACTTCCTTGCTAGAGAGAGATAATCTTACTCCAATTGGTAGAAGCTAAGTGGTCAGCCTTGCCATATATGTCACATTTGATATTTGGACAATTCTTAGGGAAATCTCAGCTACCACACCACTTACATAGTTGAATCTTGAAGGGGCACCCTCTTTAGGGTGTCGACCCCCTATTAAATTCTGTTGTTTCTTAAGGAAATTGACTTCAACAACTATTTTCTTATATTGTTTGATGATCATGTCGATATAGTGCTTCATTATATCCTTAACTTCGCTAAGGACATTCGAGGCACTTGACTCATAGCTGTGATTATCTACCTATTGTTCCATTGGCCTAACCACTTGATTGGGAATTGGCTATTGATTCCCTAGAACAACATTAGAATTTGTCATTTGGCTTCCAACATTTGATGGAGCCATCTAATTGACTATAGGCATGGTCACACTAGGAGGGGCTGGCAGCATGGGCACATTCTAAATCATGCTTCCTCTCCGATTGGAAGTACTCATGGGTGTCCCTTGAACTCCAATACCAAAGTATTTCTAGCACCTAGACTCGAATTCCAATTTTCCCTAGAGATATAGGCTACTTATAATCGCAACTCTACCTCCTCTGCTTGTGTAATAGCCGCATCAATGTTAGCAAGAGCAACACTGCTCAATTCAACTTAGATATTAAAGTCCATCCCATGCAAAAAGTAGTGGAGTTGAGTAGTAGTGGATGGGAATACAAGTCTGCAACTTACAGAATACTTCCTTCAGTTTCTTGGCATAGCCTCGAAAACTCTTGTGAGGCTGTTAACATGTTACATTGAGAACATGCAACCAATACTGACCTCCCCTTTTATAGGGGCAAACTCTCTTTGAAAAATCATAAAATATAGATCAATTGTAGTTATGGTTCCATCCTCTACGATGAGATACCATATTGTAGCTTCTCCTTTCAGAGTCATATTAAAGAACATCATCAAGTGTCATTCATCTTGGATTCGACAGTTGAATATTAACTTTTGGAACTCATTAATCTGAAGTTCCACATCTTCCTCTGCTAACCCATTAAAAATGGGTAGAGGAAATCCTAAGGTTGGCAAGTCCAATGTTCCTGTTGGGATCACAATGGGTTCTGCCATGATGATTGGATTTGCTAAGGATACCTGAACTATGGGAACTATTACCTCACCCGAACTGGGTTGACTGATTGGAAGAGGGGAAGTACTAGAACTTCCTCCTCCTCTTAATGGACTATTTGTCGAACTAGGGTTGCTAAAACCCATCCATGGTAGGGATATCCGACCACTCCGTGCCAATAATCCCATCCTGTTGTCTAGCCCTTTTGGCTCTTTCTTGCTTTTGAAGCTTAGCTTGATGATCTTTTGGATCTATTTCACTGCCTTTTGGCATACACTAATAAACTGGCCCCTATCAATCAAGATTTGGACACCGCCACTTATTAGCGGCTCCCAAAAAATGCACCACCTGTCAAAACCTAAAATAGCCCGACACTAGCTCTAAGGCTAGCTGGGCCTCTCTGCTCAACCAAAATACCCCATAGCCTCATGGCTAGGAGTGTCAGAACGCTAACACTAATCTAACCAAATAAGCTTTTATATGGTTCGTAGTCCAATAGATAACCCTTCCCAAACTTCTCATAGGGAGTCCCTGCACATATTGTTGTTGTACACTACGTAAAATAGACACAGGGGGAAGCCCTTGGCTAACTACTGTGGCCCCTCTACGACTCTTCTACACCTCAGGGATTGGCCCCAAGATGTGTTGTGAATACATAAAGCACGTACGATACATAGTCCTCTTTTTAATCAATCATTCTAAAACACCATATTGGGGAATATGGGAATTTCCCATAAGTTTGGGACATGTGGTCAAATCTTTGGATTTTTCATAACTTGAACACTATAACTTCAAATTGAGCAATCTATAGCTCAATAGATTCCATTTTTCAAACATTTTCCACTGATAGGTCACATCGTAAGGTTTTGAGAAACTTATGGGTATGTTATCCAGGTGCCACCTTTTTAGTATTCAAAAAATGGGAATCATGAGATTCCCAAACTCACTAATATTGTGTTCTAAGAGATAAAAGATAATCCTCACTGCACACTCCCTAAAGGAAACGAATATCTAGCCCTACAACTTGGGATACCTCACTCTCAATGTGGGTCAACGTTTATGAAGACAATTGTTGTGCATCCGCAGGATGATACCATGTGTTGAATGCAATGCAACTGTGAATGATTCATAGTGCTCAACCATTTTTATTCATTTAAGGTAGCATTGTGATAGTGTAAAACCATTTCTTTTCATGCTTTCATTCTAAACATAATTATTGAGTTGCATAGGGTCAGCACACCGAGCATGCTTCTACCTACTACTGAACCCTTTAAATCTAAAAAAATACACTTATGTTATATGCAACATGCATTAATAAAAATCAAATCCAACATGTAGTTAGCACTTATTACCCCCTTCTCTCCCTACCATTTAGGGTTATGCATTCGGTGGTAGGTTTAGAGAGCATTTTGATGTATTTTTTCTCATAAAAAGTGATAAATCCTTACTTTAATATAAAAATAGGGATAAACTAAGGCTAAATGTCATGTTTCAACCATACCATACATTTAGTGACACATATATTTTTTTCCTAATTTTCAAGCGTATATTTATCAATAAATATTGATATTTCTTGATTTTTTATGTGACTTGATAAGACTTGTTGAAAATTATGTTTGTCCCTCATTTCATCCCATGTGAACACAATTAATACATCAGAATCTCCAAATTCCATGATTTATCTTAAAACCGCAATTTTACGGGTTTTACATATTTATAGAAAAATTAGTAAACGACTTATTCTTTTTGATTTTCTTAATGTTTCTAGTCAAATAGATCACTGACAATCAAGAATGACCGTTTTAAATAATTTGCAATTGAGATTTATCATAAAACGATGAAAATTATCACTTACACATAAATCGTGCTTTACCCAAAGAAGAAAAGAGAGATATTTAAACTCTTGTGCAAGCAAAGATTTTCAGAATGATTACAAAGTAGATAAAGTGATGGAAAAAGATAGGTTTCAAGAAACCTGTAATTTCTCTTCCTCCTGCCGTATGACCCCCCCATAATTAATGAAAAGTTTTTTTTAATGAATTAACGCCCCCCTTACTCATGCCACCAGTTGGTGGACGGAGGGGGGGGGGGGGGGCTACTATGTGATGACGAGCAAGTGTGGGGGAGCTCCAGCTGGAAGAGAACGGGCTACTGTGGATGATGTGACGACAGGGAGCGGGTAGGCATCGACCATACCTTGCATGGCGGCCATCCACTTGGTCGCCTTGATGGCAATAGGGGGGGGACTCCATACCATGCTATTCCCCCCCCCACCCCCCCGCTCCCAACCCCCCCTCCCCAATATCACTATAAAATGCCTTAGGCATAAGAAGGAGGGGCATTAGGATTAGTACTCTTCCCTGCTGTTAGATTGGTGAAAGAGAGAGAGAGAGAGAGAGAGAGAGAGAGAGAGAGAGAGAGAGAGAGAGAGAGAGAGAGAGAGAGAGAGAGAGAGAGAGAGAGAGAGAGAGAGAGAGAGAGAGAGAGAGAGAGAGAGAGAGAGAGAGAGAGAGAGAGAGAGAGAGAGAGAGAGAGAGAGAGAGAGAGAGAGAGAGAGAGAGAGAGAGAGAGAGAGAGAGAGAGAGAGAGAAGGAGGGGCATTAGGATTAGTACTCTTCCTACTTTGATGGGAACTCTTAAAAATGTAGATTGACTTAATTGGGAAGGGAGAAGTATTCTGGTAAAAATCTATGATAACTAACCACCAATTAGGTTGCATTATTCAATCATGTTGGAAATTGTGTTTTATTACACTCTGGCATGTTTAGAATGAAAAACTTGTGCAAAAGATTTCGCATTTGTGCATGTTGAAATCAAGGACTTTATTGATTGTGTTCGTAGTGCATTAGATTTATGCACTAGCATTGGCATGCTTGAGAGGTAAAAGAAACTGAAATATGGGTTATCGGGACGATAAAGCATATTCATCATTAAGTGGAAATCGTACTTTTTGTATCGCAAAATTTGTAAAATTGGAAAGATAGGAGTAAAGGCTTGAATCAAGTCCATGATGATCGTGAGTTGCTATGATAACAGTTAAGTATGTTTAGGACATTGCAATACTAAGCCGGGTATTAGGCTCCTATAAATCTTTAGAGAGAAGTAGCTCGCACTTGCATTAGGCCTGATGACTTTGTGTTCCTCGCACCAAAGAAAAATACAAGTCTCTATTTATGATTTGCATAAGTGCTTTGAAATGAATTCCCAAGAGTAGAACTCCTCATTGCATCATCGTCTTAAGAAGGACTCACATCTAGATTCTGTGGTATCATGGACAGTTCCAGTTGCACTGCTAGGGATTCACCTTGAAGTTAGTTATAAGACATGCATATGAAATGCTAAACTTAATTGCTCAGGGAAGTTCAATAAGATGAATCCTATATACGCAAGGACATGGCTTAGCTCGACTTATTTAGGGTTTAAAGGTAAATGAGACAAACTATTGTTACATTCATAGGAGCACCTTGAGACAAGTAAAACACTCATTGGTCTCTATTCTACATCTAGCTTGGATAAAGTTGAAACAACCTTGAAGATATCACCTTTAACTATGATACAACTCGATGTTAATACAAGAGAGCTCGAGTGTCATTTTTTCCAAGATAAGAACCCTGGACTAAAGGCTAGCAAGCTAGGATAGCTACCATTCGAGGGCTGTCAGATATAGATCCAATTGCATAATTTCTTGCTCCTGTGAAAAAGGAGTGGGGTAAAAAAAAAAGGTATTCTGTATCCCTTGAAGGATACGGGAAATTTCCACCAACACAAGAAGGACAAATGCTAAGCATCAAAGATAGGAACTCCATCTTAGTAGATGTCTCGACCACTCTCATGCACCATTGTTTGTGCTTGTAAATGTAGGAACATGGCTTGAAAAAGATTGTATGTTTTAAGCTCATAAAAGAAAAGGGAATAATGAATCGGGTTGAATTTTTGGAAGGTGCACCAAACCACCCCTAGTTGGCTGCCAACCCTAGCATAGGGGGTTCTAAATAGCTATGATGGGAACGTGGATCAAACCTGCCACGAGATGTCTCTCCATGGGTTGGATTGAATATAGGAGGATGCTTGGATACCAAGGGAGGACTCTAGCTATCAATTCCCTACCTTGGGGTCCTACTCAAACGATTTGCATGACTCGAGATAGATTCTTGAGGGCCCTGTTACTAGTGCAAGGGCGGAATCTTGGAGGAAATAAGATGCATCCTCACGGATTGCAGATATTGTCCCTTTTGAACAAGACTTGTATCTGAGTTAAAATGCTAATATTCAGTTTTCTTCTAAGGAACCTGTCTGAAATTGTCTTCGTGCCAGTGCCATAAGGTTACATAAATGAACTTTGTTCCATAAAAGGCTTAATTAAGGAAGTTGATTTTAAATGTTGCACATAAATGTGATATGGCCTAATTACATAACTAAATTACGCCTATATTGGGAAGCAAGTGGGCAGAATCCCGACGGATTTTCCCTATGGCAAGGTGGTCCCAGAGAATTGGGAGGCTTCTCACAAGATTCTAGCATCATTCGACTTTTAGGCAGTGCGGGTTAGAACCCGATTCATGCCCTACAGGTAAAGAGGTGGAGTGATGCATCCCCCTCGTTTCTCATTCTCCTTGAACCTAGTGTAGTATGGATCTTCTCCAGATTGGGTAGCTTTGTGTAAAGTAGAATGTCGAGGACCCCAAGCTAGATAGCTATTAGGAGACCTTGACCACTAGGGACTCAAGTTTTAGGTCAATCCTAGTGGGTTTGCGACTGCGAATGTTCCGTTGCGAGGCAGACTTGGGAAACCCTAGACGACAAACCCTGTGACATTCCATGGGAGTACCGAGGGGCAATGCTTAGATTCGTTTTGTGATGGACTTCCAAAATGTGCATGGATAGCCAATAGGCAGGCACATCATAGTTGGTATCAGAGCCAACAAACGACTAAAAAAATCAAGATAAATTGCGTAGAGTGAAGTGATGTTTTCATTAGAAAATGTTTTTCTTTTTACTCACTTGTGGATTGTTGCCGCTTCCAGACTTATGAGGCATGGAGCAGGTTTGTCATATTTCGTATCATGTTCAGGACAGCTATGTACTCTTCAAGCTATTGCAGATGGTCCAACATGATGGTTTTCAGCTTATCCTCCTATGCAATAGCCATTTGGGTCTATCTAGCAAAGCAATCTATAAACAAATAGATTTTTATATACTCTAATTTATCCAAAATTTGGTCAATGAATGATAATTGGTAGTAATCCTTAACCATCTACTTATTAAGCTCTCTGAAATCTACGCAAAGTCGAATTTGATTATTATTATTCTTCCTGATAACAATTGGTGAACACCTCTTTGTGTATTGTACTGGAAATATCAGACCAACTTTTTGTCATTTTGTCAATCCCTCGAATAGCATGTCCCTTAATTTGAAAGACATACATCTTACTTTTTGATGCACAAGATGGATACCTCCCTTTAGGGGAATGGTATGAATAGCTAGGTTGGGAGGAATACCTCTCAACTCGTCATAACTGCAAGAAAGATGTCACAAAATTGATGAACCAAGGACACATAATCCTCCCTTTTTCCCAAAATGAGCATGGACCCTAATTTAATTAGCTGTGAATCATTCATCGTCCCAAGGTCCAACTCAATTACGTCCGTGTCTCTCATTCTATCCTGAGCCTCTATCGGTTTATTCAAAGTTATCCGATAGATATCCTCTCTAGTGGACCCCTCTTTGGATTTGTCATTTGATGGCATCTCACTAACAGATGGATCGTCTAATGTGTCTTACTTTGATGAAGATAAAGGAACTCTCTCACTTTGAGGAAATTCAAGATAGACATCTACTACTACACGTGTGGCACCTCTACCAAAGATCGACTGACTAGTGGATATATCAACCTTACAGTCTGCTTGTAAGATGCATGGCCTACCTAGCAATACTTGATAGCTAGGCTGCCCTGCTACGAACCTGATAATCCTAAAGTCCAAAATACATTTCACATTAGCGACAGTCATGTGGACTTTAGTGATGCAACCTTCAGGTACTCTTAAACTATCATTACCCGTTTGAAGAATCCTAGAGGCATCTTTTTGGATTTCTAACCCAAGCCTCTCCATCAAGTCTGAACTCATAATATTGATGAAGGATCCCATATCTACAATAGCATGTGCCACTTATATACCATCAACATATGTTGCTACCCTTGGGCAATGCTTTTTAGCATGCTGAAGCCAATCATCTCTTTTACCCGTGCTATGCCCAAGGGCTCAACAATATACCCAGTGTAAAGAATCTTCTTAGACTCTTTACGCACTCTTGGGGATACCTTAATCAACTATAGGAGATTTACATCCAACTTAAACTTGCAAAGAGAACTTGCTAAATCAAATTCATGATAGTTAGCAATAGCTCTCTTCTCCCACTAGAGACCATTCTCTTCTTTGGTCATATTAAACTGGCTTTGGTGACTCTTTCTTGGCCATTGCCTTCTTCTTTGGCAACAATTTATTGGGATTAGTTTTACTATTAATGGATTTTAAATGTCTGCCTTTCACATCAGGGTTAAGAACTTGTGTTCCCTTATCATCTTGCTTAGGATTTTTCTCAACAGGTTTTACCTTGTCTTTATCATGGTCTTTACCCTTTTGACCTCTTGTAATGACTTGTAGATTAGAAGTTTCAATGCCATTGACACATACAGCTTCAATAAGTTTGACTCCACTATCACTATGCAGCTCCTCTACGATAGCCTTCCCTCTTTGCAGTATTTGTTTTGGTCCCTCATCTTGCTGGAGATTATTCCCTTACAATCGATAGTTCATGGCCCTGGCTATTTACTTCCTTGCTAGAGAGAGATAATCTTACTCCAATTGGTAGAAGCTAAGTGGTCAGCCTTGCCATATATGTCACATTTGATATTTGGACAATTCTTAGGGAAATCTCAGCTACCACACCACTTACATAGTTGAATCTTGAAGGGGCACCCTCTTTAGGGTGTCGACCCCCTATTAAATTCTGTTGTTTCTTAAGGAAATTGACTTCAACAACTATTTTCTTATATTGTTTGATGATCATGTCGGTATAGTGCTTCATTATATCCTTAACTTCGCTAAGGATATTCGAGGCACTTGACTCATAGCTGTGATTATCTACCTATTGTTCCATTGGCCTAACCACTTAATTGGGAATTGGCTATTGATTCCCTAGAACAACATTAGAATTTGTCATTTGGCTTCCAACATTTGATGGAGCCATCTAATTGACTATAGGCATGGTCACACTAGGAGGGGCTGGCAGCATGGGCACATTCTAAATCATGCTTCCTCTCCGATTGGAAGTACTCATGGGTGTCCCTTGAACTCCAATACCAAAGTATTTCTAGCACCTAGACTCGAATTCCAATTTTCCCTAGAGGTATAGGCTACTTATAATCGCAACTCTACCTCCTCTGCTTGTGTAATAGCCACATCAATGTCAGTAAGAGCAACACTGCTCAGTTGCACTTGGATATTAAAGTCCATCCCATACAAAAAGTAGTGGAGTTGATCAGCAGTAGCTGGAATTCCACATCTTACCTGCTAACCCATTAAAAATGGGTAGAGGAAGTCCTAAGGCTGGCAAGTCCAATGTTCATGTTGGGATTGCAATGGGTTTGGCCATGATGATTAGATTCGCTAAGGGTCCCTGAACTATGGGAACTTTTATCCCACTCGAAGTGGGTTGACTAATTGGAAAAAGGAAGTACTAGAACTTCCTCCTCCTCTTAATGGACTATTCGTCGAACTAGGGTTGCTAAAACCCCTCCTTCGTATCCGACCACTCCGTGCCAGTAATCTCATCCCACTATCTAGCCCTTTCGGCTCTTTCTTGCTTTTGAAGCTTAGCTTGATGATCTTTTGGATCTATTTCACTGCCTTTTTGCATACACGAATAAACAGGTCCCTATCAATCAAGATTTGGACATCGCCACTTATTAGTGGCTTCCAAAAAATGCACCACCTGCCAAGACCTAAAACGGCCTAACACTAGCTCTAAGGCTAGCTAGGCCTCTCTGCTCAACCAAAATGCCCCACAGCCTTGCGGCTAGAAGTTTCGGAAAGCTACACACTAATCTCACAAAATAAGCTTTTGTATGGTCCGTAGTTCAATAGATGACCCTTCCCAAACTCCTCACAGGGAGTCCCTGCACATATTGGTGTTGTACACTACGTAGAATAGACACAGGGGGCACCCCTTGGCTAACTGTTGCGGCCCCTCTACGGCTCTTCTACACCTCAAGGATTGGCCCCAAGATGTGTCGTGAATACATAAAGCACGTACAATACATAGTCCTCTCTTTAATCAATCATTCTAAGATAAAAGATAATCCTCACTGCACACTCCCTAAAGGAAATGAATATCTAGCCCTACAACTTGGGATACCTCACTCTCAATGTGGGTCAATGTTTATGAAGACAATTGCTGTGCATCCCCAGGATGATACCATGTGTTGAATGCAATGCAACTATGAATGATTCATAGTGCTCAACCATTTTTATTCATTTAAGTCAGCATTGTGATAGTGTAAAACCGTTTCTTTTCATGCTTTCATTCTAAACATAATTATTGAGTTGCATAAGGTCAGCACTCCGAGCATACTTCTACCTACTGAATCCTTTAATTCTCAAAAAATACATGTATCCTATATGCAACATGCATTAATAAAAATCAAATCCAGCATGTAGTTAGCACTTATCACTCCCCTCCTCTCCCTACGATTTAGGGTTGTGCATTCGGTGGTAGGTTTAGAGAGCATTTTGATGTATTTTTCCTCATAAAAAGTGATAAATCCTTACTTTAATATGAAAATAGGGATTAAACAAGGCTAAATTTCATGCTTCAACCATACCATACTTCCAGGGACACATATATTTTTTTCATAATTTTCAAGCGTATATTTATCAATAAATATTAATATTTCTTGATTTTTAATGTGACTTTATAAGACTTGTTGAAAATTATTTTCATTCCTCATTTCATTCCATGTGAACACAATTAACACATTGAAATCCCCAAATTCCATGATTTATCTTAAAACTGCAATTTTACAGGTTTTATGTGTTTATAGAAAAATTAGTAAACGACTTATTCTTGTTGATTTTCTTAATGTTTCTCGTCAAATAGAGGATTGGCAATCAAGAACAATCATTTTAAATCATTTGCAATCAAGATTTATCATAAAACGATGAAAATGATCACTTACTCATAAATCATGCTTTACCCAAAGAAGAAAAGAGAGATATTTAAACTCTTGTGCAAGCAAAGATTATTCGAATGATTACAAACTAGATAAAGAGATGGAAAAAGATAGGTTTCAAGAAACCTGTAATTTCTCTCCCTCCCACCATATGACCCCTTGTAATTAATGAAAAGTTTTTTTAAAAACAATTAACGCCCCCTTACTCACGCCGCTAGTCGGCAGACGGAGGGGAGGGGGCTACCGTGTGATGATGAGCAAGCGTGGGGAGCTCTAGCTGGAAGAGGACGGGGGCTACTGACAACAGGGAGTGGGGAGGCATCCACCATACCTTGCATGGTAGCCATCTAGTTGGCTGCCCTGATGGTGATAAGGGGGGGCCTATAAAAGCCCTTAGGCATAAGAAGGAGGGGCATTAGGATCATTACTCTTCCTTGCTATCAAATTGGAGAGAGAGAGAGAGAGAGAGAGAGAGAGAGAGAGAGAGAGAGAGAGAATTTTTCCCTTGGAGGCTTCCATGATTTCCCTTCTCCCCCCTCTTGAGAGGGTTCTCATGAGCGACTTCCTTCCACAAGGAGTCAACTCTCTTATAGCTTGGGTGTGTAGCCACAAAGAAAAAGCCAATTTATATGAAGCCTCCCAAGTGAAGTAAGGTCCAATCGAGCACAAATCCCACTCCAACCAATGGAGTTGCGGGTCAAGGAACAACGACACTTGGTAATTAAGTGTGTCCCATAAATCCTACTTTGATGGGAACTCTTAAAAACGTAGATTGATTTCATTGGGAAGGGAAAAGTATTCTAGTAAAAATCTATGATAACTAACCACCAATTAGGTTGCAGTATTCAATCATGTTAGAAATTGTGTTTTATTGCACTTTGGCATGTTTAGAACGAACAACTTGCACAAAAGATTTCACATTTGTGCACGCATAAATCAAGGACTTTATTGATTGTGTTTGTAGTGCATTAGATTTATGCACTAGCATTGGCATGCTTGAGAGGTAAAGGAAACTGAAAAATGGGTTATTGGGACGATAAAGCATATTCATCATTAAGCAGAAATTATACTTTCTGCATCGCGAAATTTGTGAAATTGGAAAGGTAGGAGTAAAGGCTTGAATCAAGTCCATGAGTATCGTGAGTTGCTATGATAATGGTTAAGTATGTTTAGGACATTGCAATACTTCGTGTTCCTCGCACAAAAGAAAAATGCAAGTCTCTATTTATGATTTGTATAAGTGCTTTGAAATGAATTCCCAAGAGTATAACTCCTCATTGCATCATCGTCTTAAGAAGGATTCGCATCTAGATTGTGTGGTATCATGGACAGTTCTAGTTGCGTTGCTAGAGATTCATCTTAAAGTTAGTTATAAGACGTGCAAATGAAATGCTAAACTTAATTTCTCAGGGCAGTTCAATAAAATGAATCCTATATACGCAAGGACAGGGCGACTTATTTAGGGTTTAAAGGTAAATGAGACAAACTATTGTTACAATCATAGGAGGACCTTGAGACAAGTAAAACACTCTATATCTGGCCTGGATAAAGCTAAAACAACCTTGAAGATATCACCTTTAACCATGACACAACTTGATGTTAATACAAGAGAGCTCGAGTGTCATTTTTTCCAAGACAAGAACCTTGGACTAAAGGCTAGCAAGCTAGGACAGCTACCATCAGAGAGCTGTCGGATATAGATTTAATTGCATAATTGCTTGCTCTAATCACAAAGAAGTGGGGTCAGAAAAAAGGGTATTCCCTATCCCTCGAAGGATACGGGAAATTTTCACCAATGCAAGAAGGACAAATGCTAAGCATCAAAGATAGGGACTCCACCTTAGCAGATATCGCGAGCACTCGCGTGCACCATTGTTTGTGCTTGTAAATGTAGAAACACAACTTGTAAAAATATTGTATGGCCACAAGCTCATAAAAGAAATGGGAATAATGAATCAGGGTGAATTTTTGGAAAGTGCACCAAACCACCCCGAGCTGGCCGCCAAACCTAGCCAAGGGGGTTTTAAATAGCTGTGATGGGAACGTAAACTGAACCTGCCACACGAGGGGGCTGTCTGCGGGTTGGATTGAACGTAGGAGGACGATTGGATGCCAGGGGGGGGGGCTTTGGCTGTAAATTCGCTACCTTCGGGTCCTACTCAAACGATCTGCATGACTCGAGAGAGATTCTCAAGGGCCTTATTACTACTACAAGGGTGAAATCTTGAAGGAAATAAGGTGCATCCTCACGGATTGTGGATACTGTCCCTTTTGAACAAGACTTGTATCTGAGTTAAAATGCTAATATTAAGTTTACTTTCAAGGAACCTGTCTAAAATTGCCTTTGTGCCAATGCCATAAGGTTACGTAAACGAACCTTGTTCCCTAAAAGGCTCAATTAAGGAAGCTTATTTTAAATGTCGCACATAAATGTGATAGGGCCTAATTAGATAACTAAACTATGCCTATATTGGGAAGCGGGTAGGTGGAACCTCGATGCATCCGCCCTACAGCAAGGTGGTCCCAGAGAACTGGGAGGCTTCTCAAAAGATTTTACCATCATGCAACCTTTAGGCAGTGCGGGTTAGAACTCGGGGTTAGAACCCGATTCATACCCTTTTAGGGAATTAGAATGGGATTATGACCTACGGGCAGAGAGGTGGAGCGACGCATCCCTCTCGCTTCTCATTCTCCTTGAACCTAGTGCAATATGGATCTCCCCGGATTGGGTAGCTCTGTATAAAGTAGAATGTCAAGGACCCAATGCAAGATTGCTATTAGGAGACCTTGACCACTAGCGACTCAAGTTTTAGGTCTATCCTAGTGGGTTTGCGACCGCGAATGTTCCGTTGCAAGGTAGACCCGGAAAACCCTAGACGACAAACCCCATGACATTCCATGGGAGTGCCGGGCGGCAATGGTTAGATTTATTTCTCGACGGACTGCCAAAATGTGCTTGGACAGCCGATAGGTGGGCACGTCACAGTTGGTATTAAAGCCAACCAATGACTAAAACAATTATGATAAATCGCGTAGAGTGAAGTGATGTTTTCATTAGAAAATGTTTTTCTTTTTACTCACTTGTGGATTGATGCCGCTTCCAGACTTACGAGGCATGGAGCAGGTTCGTCATATTTTGTATCATGTTCAGGATAGCTATGTACTCTTCAAGCTATCATAGACGGTCCGACATGATGGTTTTCAGCTTATCCTCCTATGTAATAGCCATTTGGTTGTATCTAGCAAAGCAATCTATAAATGAATAGATTTTTATACACTCTAATTCTTTCTAAAATTTGATCAATGAATGATAATTGATAGTAATCCTTAACCATCTACTTCTTGAGCTCTCTGAAATCTTTGCAAAGTCGTATTTGATTATTATTATTCTTCCTGATAACAATTGGTGAACACCACTTTGTGTATTGTACTAGAAATATCAGGCCAACTTTTTGTCATTTTGTCAATTCCTCAAATAGCATGTCCCTTAATTTGAAAGGCATACAGCTTACTTTTTGATGCACAGGATGGCTACCTCCCTTTAGGGGGATGGTATGAATAGCTAGGTTGGGAGGAATACCTCTCAACTCGTCATAACTGCAAGCAAAGATGTCACAAAATTCATGAACCAAGGACACATAGTCCTCCCTTTCTTCCTAAATGAGCATGGACCCTAATCTAATTAGTTGTGAATCATTCATCGTCCTAAGGTCCAACTCAATTATGTCCATGTCTCTCATTCTATCCTTAGCCTCTATCGGTTCATTCAAAGTTATCCGATAGATATCCTCTCTAGTGGACCTCTCTTTGGATTCGTCATTTGATTGCATCTCACCATCAGATGGATTGTATTATGTGTCTAACTCTGATGAAGATAAATGAACTCTCTCATTTTGAGGAAATTTAGGATAGGCATTCACTACTACACATTTGGGACCTCTAACAAAGATCAACTGACCAGTGGGTATATCAACCTTACAGTCTACTTGTAAGATCCATGGCCTACCTAGAAATACTTGATAGCTAGGCCGTCCTGCTACGAACCTGATAACCCTAAAGTCCAAAATACATTCCACATTAGCAATAGTCATGTGGACTTTGGTGATGCAACCTTCAGATTGTCTTAAACTGTCATTAGCCATTCGAAGAATCGTGGAGGCATCTTTTTGGATTTCTAACGGTAGCCTCTCCATCAATTCTGAACTCATAATATTGATGGAGGATCCCATATCTACAATAGCATGTGCCACTAATATGCCATCAACATGTGTTGATACCCTTGGACAATGCTTTTTAGCATGCTCAAGCCAGTCATCTCCTACCCGTGCTATGCCCAAGGGCTCAACAATATACCCAGTGTGAAGAATCTTCTTAAAATCTTTATGCACTCTTGGGGATAGTTTAATCAACTACAATAGATTTACATCCAACTTAACCTCGCAAAGAAAATTTACTAAATCAAGTTCATCTTGCTAGAGATTATCCCCTTATAATCGATAGTTCATGGACCTGGCTATTTACTTCCTTGCTGGAGAGAGATAATCTTACTCCAATTGTTACTAGCTAAGTGGCCAAAGTTGCCATATATGTCACATTTGATATTTGGAAATTCTTAGGTAAATCTTGGCTGCCACACCACTTACATAGCTGAATCTTGAAGGGGCACCCTCTTTAGGGTGTCGAATCCCTATCAAATTCTGTTGTTTCTTAAGGAAATTGACATCAACAACTATTTTCTTGTATTGTTTGATGATCATGTCAGTATAGTGCTTCAATATATCCCTAACTTCACTAAGGACATCGAGGCACTTGACTCATAATTGTGATTATCTACCTATTGTTCCATTGGCCTAACCACTTGATTATCTCGCCCTCTAGCCCTTTCAATTCTTTCTTGCTTTTGAAGCTTAGCTTGATGATCTTTTGGATCTATTTCATTGCCTTTTGGCATACACTAATAAATTGGTCTCTATCGATAACGATTTGGACACTGCCACTTATTAGTGGCTATGAGCAAATGCACTAATAAGGCTCTAAGGCTAGTTGGGCCTCTCTGCTCGACCAAAATACTCTATAGCCTTGCGGCTATGAGTGTCCAAAAGCTACACACTAATCTAACCAACTAAGCTTTTGTATGGTTCGTAGTCCAATAGATAACCCTTCCCAAACTCCTCACAGGGAGTCCCTACACATATTGGTATAGTACACTACGTAAAATAGACACAAGGGGAACCCCTTGGCTAATTGCTACGGCCCCTCTACGGCTCTTCTACACCTCAAGGATTGGCCCCAAGATGTGTCGTGAATACATAAAGCACGCACGATGCATAGTCCTCTTTTTAATCAATCATTCTAAGAGAGAAAAGATAATCCTCATTGACACTTCCTAAAGGAAACAAACATCTACCCTTACAACTTGGGATACCTCACTCTCAATGTGGGTCAATGTTTATGAAGACAATTGTTGTGCATCCCTAGGATGATACCATGTGTTGAATGCAATGCAACTATGAATGATTCATAGTGCTCAACCATTTTTATTCATTTAAGACATCATTGTGACAGTGTAAAACCATTTCTTTTTATGCTTTCATTCTAAACATAATTATTGAGTTGCATAGGGTCAGCACTCCGAGCATGCTTCTACCTACTGAATCCTTTAATTCTCAAAAAATACACGTATCCTATATGCAACATGCATTAATAAAAATCAAATCTAGCATGTAGTTAGCACTTATCACTCCCCTCCTCTCCCTACGATTTAGGATTGTGCATTCGGTGGTAGGTTTAGAGAGCATTTTGATGTATTTTTCCTCATAAAAAGTGATAAATCCTTACTTTAATATGAAAATAGAGATTAAAGGAGGCTAAATTTCAAGCTTCAACCATACCATACTTCTAGGGGCACATATATTTTTTTCCTCTTCGTGGAAACTACCAAAACTTCCACTGCGACATAGACTCAAGCGAGTCTAGATAGCAAACTATGAGGTATTCCATGGAATCTTGGACAACATTGTCTAGGATATCTCTTGATGGGCTACTAAGAACATGTGAGTGATGGAGTGGCTCAAATGGGCACATCACATAAGTACTCTAAATTTTATTTATTATTTATATAGATTTGCAAAAAGATTGATTGAAGTTCTATCAAAAAAGCCTCCTAGGCCTTTTGATCTACTTGCATAAATGAAGTATAGACAAGTTGTGGTAAATTTTTTATCAAATACATCAAAACACTTGATTCCATAAACTACCACAAATAAGTTGTATACTTTTTCTTTGTGCTGTTATTTATAGAGGCCTTATTTAAATGATGGTCATTCTTGTGGTTGGAGGGTAATTGTAAAGGCTAAAAGATTGGTCAAGTTTATTTATCTTAATGATGATAAATTTATCAAGGTAGTATAGAAGATGTTTAATTTTATGATATTGTTTCACTCAAAAGAGAGTACATTGTAAAACAACATTGAACTAACATTTGTTTCTTTCAAATGTATAAAATTTTTTCAATGATTGTTACAAGAGTAAGCATGTTTGATATATACGAGCAAAGATTTGCAAGTACACACTTGCCAAGTATGCAGAGACAAGGAGGCCACATGTAAGTAGGTGATAGAGGAGGAGATAGAGAGTGTGGAAGTAGAGAAGGAGGGGCCCTCAACACCTTGGGCAACCAAAGCATCAAAGAAGGGCAAAATAACTCCTAAAAGGGACATTCCTTGCAAAAACAAAGTCTTTGTGTATTGTCTTGTCCAACCTCATGTATGTAGATCATGAAGAAAGAAAACACAAATTTGTTGTAGTATTAAACTTGTATTATATTGTATCTTTCTCTCTCCTCTTTGATATTTGTAAAAAAATGCATAGATGTTTAGAATTCAAGAGATGAAATTATATATATGTGAATGACTTGCTCTACAGACTTGTTTGTTATTAAGTTAGAATGCAACTGAACATGGCAATCCGATATCTTCATTCTATAAATTCAGCCTCACTTGATATAGTGTACATGATTATCTAACCTTTAGTATTGTAATAATATCCTCATTGATTCAAACATAAAGATTCACTATAGGATCTTTGCTAAAATCCTCAAGATTATGATCCAAAGTAATTAGACTATTACCAACATAATGCCATCTACTATAATAAAGGCTAAGGATGAAATTTTGAGTAGCAAGCATATATTTGCAAGCAACAGAGTCTTGATCTATCTTACAAGTTATCTTGCATTCTATCCTTATATCCCACCCCTCATCAACAAATTGTAGAACATGATCATATGCTAGCCTCTTGACTGATAGCTTAGCCTTTGATCTTCATATCTCAACATGAAAAAAGAAATCAATAAACACATTAATAGGCATAAACAAAGGAATCTTTTCTTAGTCTACTTGAGATATTAGGTCGCAATGCTTTTTGTATCTTAAAAAAGATTTTATATCTATAGCTCTCACTAGTTGCTAGACTTGGTAAAGACCACTCAAGACTTGTAAAATCAGGCAAAGAAAGTATGGATATTAGTCCCCATCGACCATTATGCATAGGGATAATATAAAAATGGTCATTAAAAAAAACTATTCTCTATTAGCTTTGTTTTGAGAATAAAATGCTTACAATTCAAGCTATGCAATGGAAGACTTGAAGCTCCAAGTTTCAAATGCAACTCTTTATGCATAAATATGTTGTGCTAAAATCTCTTTTATGCTTTTCTTGTTTGCTCTAAGTCTAAAATCTTTGATCCTACCCTTCCAAGCAAAGAAGAAGGGCCTCTCACATCTCTATTTTTTCCTTCATTTTGCTTGTTGCATGGTAATCCAAATACCTTTGATAATAATGGTAGGAAACTATCTTCCATATGTTTGGACTGAATTAAACATAGATATGGATGTGATTTCATAGCTTGGGAGCCTTGTTGAAAGTTGAATTTCTGTATCCATGGCAAAGAGAGGGGAAGAGACAGAAATAAGCAACTACAAAGGAAGCAAAGAGACAAGAATAGAAAAACAAGGGAGGGAAAAAAATGCCAAGCTTTTTGGTAATTTCAATTCAGTTTCAATTGTCATTATCGTAAAATCCCATATATGCTATTAATGTGAAGTGGTCAAGACCTTATGTCATTAATGTAAAGGATACCATAATCACAATTATGAGATGATGACTATATACTTGCAGCTTCTTCTCTTGATGTTTTGCAATTGATCGTCCATCTATGCTTAGTGTTGGCTACTTGATTTAGGGGCTTCATTTCATATTACCCCTCATAGAGAGTGGTTTCACTCCTATTATAGTATGACGAGATCTATCAAATTGACTTGGTTGTTGCTGAGGGTTGATATGACTATGATTTTGGGTAGTTTTTGTTGAATTTCTGTTTAATTTGAA
Source organism: Lygodium microphyllum (assembly GCF_053477565.2). Lineage (NCBI taxonomy): Eukaryota > Viridiplantae > Streptophyta > Polypodiopsida > Schizaeales > Lygodiaceae > Lygodium > Lygodium microphyllum. The sequence continues at coordinate 109,464,502 of NC_141143.1, forward strand.
TGATGATTGATTGGTTTGAAAGTATTTGAGAGAGTCTTGGATAAGGTTGAATAGGTTTGAGAAACTCATGATCAGTGGATATATTATGTGCTGAAAGGTTATGTTGAGTGCCTATACGTTCTGATTGGTTTTGTTTAGCTTTTATTTTTGTTTTTTCTAAATGAGAGGTTGGAATAATGATTGATGAAGTTTAAGAGTGTTTGGAAACTTATTGAATGATTCTTAATGCTTTTTAATGGTTTTAATTGAGCTAAATGCTTTCTAATGATCTTCTATATGGTATTTTTTTCATGTAGATACAATGTTTCTCATAGAAAATTGGCTATCTCTCATACTCTCTCTCTCTCTCTCTCTCTCTCTCTCTCTCTCTCTCTCTCTTATATATGCTCTCTCTCAATAATACATTGAAATAATAAAGAAGAACCATACACAATCTCTCCTTGGTTGTGGGTACCCCTCCCAAGATGTATGTCTGATATGAAGGGTCACTAGAGCCACTAGTGTCCTTTCATAGCTCAACAATGTCGTCGTCGCTTTAGTCTTCACTTGAGTCTTTAGTAGCTAATTCTTATGCTTCTTTGAGATATTTTAAACTTGTATTCATCTCTTTCCAAGACTAGAAAACTTTCTCAAGCTACACATTTATCCCACCACCTATGAAGATGATGAAAGTTAAAATTTATGTGATGATTTGCATTCAAAGTGGAGCATTCTTTTGTGTTATCTTGTTCTTTTAATGGATTCTATGAATAATATGGAGAATGTGTTGAAGTTTTGTTGTGATAAATTAGTGAAAGAATTTTTAGATGATGTTGCCTGAAGATTTATGAAGATTGGTGTTGTTTTTATTCTTATGGTTGATTAAACTATGAAGAACATGCTTGTTGATGATACAAGATAGATTTTCTTGGAGTAGATTCCTCATTTTCTTGGTGTTCCTCTTGGGGCTCCATTGGCCTTGGATATTGTTGGTATTGGAGATATCTAGTTGTATTTTTCTTTAGGTACCATGTCTACTTTTCATTATGTATGTCATGTTTTAGCTTTGACCAAAATCTTGTTTCGGGTTGGACAATTAGATGATGTAGGTTATGTTATATGTTTTTGTGATTTCCATGGGTAACAAATTTTTTTAGTAATATTGTATCCAAGTTTATTTATAAAATTAATTTTTGCTTTTTTAAAAATAGAACTTTTGTTACAAAGTTTTTGCTCTCATTGATCTAAAGCACACACTTTGTATATCTTAAAAGGCATTTTTGAGACCTCAAAACTCCCATAATGTCTTCTATCTGTCACAAAAGATTCAAAAGTATTCTAACTAAAAGATATGGATTGAGAATTGTTAATCTTGCACTTGCAATCAAGATCAATAAAGCTTTAGAGCCTATGAATGAAGTAAGTGGAGCCAATGCCTTTCAAGATCCATGTACTTTAGTGACAAGTGTACGGATTGAAGGATGTTGCATTGTAGATGTGCTGGCTGATGGAGGTCCTTTAGTGACCCATTATGATAGATGTGATGATAAAGGACTTGGTACTATAGGGCATGCATCCAACTCAATGGCTTATTTGATTATAATACTAGAGTAAAATAAGACCTTTAGGGAGGAAGACTACCCTAGGTGAAGGAGATTTTATCTAATGGTGAAGCCTAACTCTTATGGAACCTCTTATCCAATGTTATTGGAAAGACCATGGTCTTTTAAAGCTTGCACAACAATTGATTGGTTCAAGTGAATCTTAATCTTGGGAAGGGGACTTGATAAAGTTGTGCTCAAGATGTATGGTCTTAAAAAAGAAAATGGATCTACCTCCCTAGAAGTATCTTCTAACTCTTCTAAAGAAATTGCAAAATAAAAGCCACAATATAGAGGCACAATCCCTGATACGCATTGTGAGATACAAATTCGAAATCAATGGGCGAATACCTTTTTCTTGTTGAACTAAGAGTAACCTTTGAAACCAATTTTGACATTGAGATAGAATCGTGGATGTATTTCTCTTCTTGCTACATGGCCACTTTGGAGCCAAAAATAGAAGAATACTTTGAAATAGAGAGCCTTTTTTCTCTTATACAGCCCTTCCAGAAGCAAAGATATATTTTGAAGAGGAATTTGATACAAGTGATAAGCACAATTATGAAAGTGAGGTGAAAGAATTGATCCAATTAGAGAATAATACAAATGATGATGTATCCACAAAGGCCTCAGAGGATAAAGATCTCATGTTGTTGGATGGAATGATTATGTTACACTTTGGAATGATTAATGAATCTCATTATATACAAAAGATGTATAAACAATGGATCAATCAAACAAAGATTTCCTTCACTAGTGGCTCTTGTCACCTTGATCTTTCTTTCTTAAGAAAATATGATGATAATGTAGCATTCCAACAAGCACCATTGCCACAAAGAAAAATCAACTTAGATGGTCCTTATTTATGTGACATTCCTAGACATATCCTTAGAATATGAATCCTTGAAGCAAGAAGTGATTATCCCTAAAGTGAAATTAAAAAAACCCTTATACCATTTCAATATATGCAAGGCAATATTAAGGTGATGAATTGATATAAGGTGAGGTGTAGCCATGAGGGACAAGTTCAAGTGTAGGTGAGGCAAGATGAGGTGTAGTCTAAGGTGAGTTGAGGAAGAGTCAAGGGGAAGTTGAGGTGTATGGAGGGTAAGGAAAAATGCAAAGGTGAACCAAGGGTTAGTTGAGGGTTAGCTAAGTTTTAGTCAAGCTAAGCCAAGGACAATATAGATAAAATTTAGTGTATATTCTTGACATAGGTGAAATTTTGTGTACATTATTTTTTAATACATGAATAAAACATTGACAATTGGATAAGGGAAATTAGAGTGAAAGTGAGGGAGGATGCCTCAAATGAAAAGCTAGGTGGTTCACAAGTGTCATGTTGGAGAGGGAGAAGGTGTTGATGAAATGGAAGATGAATTTTCATGTGACTATGGAAAAAGATAATTTTGTTGAGGCTTTGAATATTGGTTAGAGAAAATGGTTCTCCTATTTTAATAAGTAGTTGGGAAACTCACAATTAGGAACAACCAAGATGGGAGTTCTAATGAGTCTAGAATGGAAATAAAGAAAAGTCGCATCAGCAAGAGGGTCTCCACTAAAAAGGTGAACCCGATTTTCCAAAATCAAAACTTGAAGCTTTGAACATGATACAATGAATTGCACCTCCATGGATCTGGTTGTTAACTTTCTCCCCACATAACCATATCTCTTATGGTTAACATACTCTATGAGTTCATGATCTTAGACCACAAGGTGTCCTAACATCTACGATTTGATCTTTACTATGCTAGCATAAACTAAAAAAACCTTCAACTATTAAGAATTTAGGGTCTGTGTGGATGATCTATCATGCATCCAAATGTATCGTAGTTAATGGGTACATTATCCTCAGCACTTTTGTAATCTAAAGTTTCTTTTTCTAATTCATCATTATGCTCCTCATCAGTTCTTTGTTCCCACCGTACGGCTTATTGCTAGTAGGGTACTATGGTAATCAAATAGCATCCAATGCAACGTCATCCATTTCTAACCAAGGTTGTCCAACAATTCTTTGAGTATCAATTATTTGATTTAGGATTTCCATTTAAGCATAATTTTCACTAAGCAAGTATCTTTTGAAGCTCTATTTTGTTGGAGGTGCCTAGAAATCCTTTTATTCCATATTTGGATAGTTCAAGATTTACCATGGGCATTGGCATCGAGACTAACTCTATGCATGATTTGAGAAAATGTGTCTAATCCTACTCATTCTCCGGGCAAGGGATATACTTATTCTGTGATGTAGGTGAAATGTAGGTGCAAAAGGCCAGTTTCCATCTCCTTGAAGAATGCTAAAGATGGCATCCCGATCAACTAAAGTTGTCTTCTAGCTTTTCATTTCAATTCTAATTGCATCCTTCTTACTACCTAAGGTGATTAGTCCATTCCCACAAGCCTCTATTAATATTTCATTTCACATCCAAGGATAGTTGATCAATAGATTGTAGTCAAATCCTTTCATCACCACAAAATTTGTAAAAAAATTAACACAATCAATATTAATGGCCCAATATTTTAGCATGTCCAATGGGTGAACTCTAAAGCTGTTAGCCCAATCTTGATAGGTGGACTATGCTAGACTTTGATAAATAACTTAAATAACAATGCTAGCTTGAGCTTTGTTGTTAATGACTCCTCTTATTTTTAACTCATCTAGAGCTTCCACTTGGAGAATGGCATGACTCTCTACTCCCTCCCAAAATGTGTTTGAGTTAGGTCTGTGTTGGAGTTAGGTTAGGGGTAATCCTTTATGGAGGCTCTTGCAAGGATTCTTTGACTATCTCTACTAAAATTCCTTCAATCTAAGCTTTAAAGGTTCTCTAGAGAATTGGATTCCCTTTTAGAAGGTTCCTAATGGGACTACTACTGGTTGAGGCTAGGCTTGTCATGATGCTCGGATCTATTTTCTTCAACCCAAGATTATTGGTCTCTATGTTGTCGTTAATCCCATTGTCATTAGAACATATTGTGAGGTTCCTCTTGGTTAGGAGGATTTGAGGCAAGTCTCCTATGTCAAGATTGTGGGAGAGAAGGAAGGAGTCTCACTTGAAGCTTTCTTGCTTGCACAATGGGGGAATACACACAAGGGTGGAGGCTGAAAACAGTTTTCCTCTTCTTAGTTGTGTAAGCCAAAAAGAACTCTAGTACAAAGAAATAGAAGAACCCTATATATGGGTCTCAAACCAAACTCAACTAACTAAGGTGGCATACTAACTGAGCCACGAACTAGAGTAGATAAGGATAGCTATCATGTAGCTATTATTCATGGGCGGTGTACCAACAGCGTCTGCAAAACTGACAAGTCGGTGACATAAATACACAACGATCACCCTAGCGTATCACGAGTGGAGCTCGATATCTCAACACTCCCCCTCGAGCTCAATCCCAATTCCTGCACACCAAGCAGGTCTCTGAACTTGCGCAGCTTCTCTGCGCCCAATGCCTTCGTGAATATGTCAGCTACCTGATCCTCTGTACTGACATAAACTAGATCAATAAGACCTAGTAAAACCCTCTCTCGCACATAGTGATAATGCACCTCAATGTGCTTTGTTCTAGCATGATAGACTGGGCTATTTGCCAAGTGTATACTACTCATGTTGTCACAATAAATGACAACTGGCCCATCTGTAGACTAATGCATATCATAAAGTAGCTTATGCAACCAAGCTACCTCACATGCAGCCATTGCTGCACCCCTGTACTCAGCCTCTGTGCTCGATAAGGCAACTGTAGGCTATTTCTTGCTGCTCCAAGTGACTGCAGCACTCCCAAAAGAGAACACATATCCACTGGTAGATCGTCTATCAGAAATACTACCATCCCAATCAGCATCAGTGTATCCATGCGACTGTATCTGAACCCCAATCTCATAAAATAGTCCATACTGCAATGTGGACTTCACATACCTGAGTATGCGTCTAGCCGCATCCAAATGCGGTTTCCTTGGAGCCTGCATAAACTGACTTACCAATCCAACAGCATAGCTCAAATCTGGCCTGGTAATAGTCATATAAATCAAGCTTCCTACTATGCGTCTGTACATAGTAGGGTCTTCCAGAAGCTCACCTGCATCTACGCTCAGCTTCACATTCTGCTCCAAAGAAACTGAAATAGGCTTACAGCCTCTCATCCCATATTTGGACAGCATGTCCAATCCATACTGCCTCTGCAAGAGTTGTATCCCACTTGGTGATCTAATCACCTCAATGCCCAAGAAATAACGCAGCTCTCCCAAATCCTTCATCTCAAACTTTTGCTTCAATAGCATTTTCACATGAAGGATATCTTCATCACTGTCACTTGTCATAATCAAATCATCAACATAAATGACAAGCAGCATAATACCTTTCTCCGTTTTTCTCACATAAAGTGAGAAATCTGCCTTGGAAATCTGAAAGCCAATAGTGACAAGATACTGTCCTATCTTGTCAGACCATGCTCTAGGTGCTTGCTTCAAGCCATACAAGGCTTTCTTCAACCTGCAAACAAACTCAGGATGAACAGCATGCACATAACCTGGTGGCTGCTCCATATATACCTCTTCTTGCAAATCACCATGCAAGAAGGCATTCTTTACATCCATCTGATGTAAAGACCATTCCTTTGATGCAACCATAGCAATGACTACTCTTACGGTTGCCATCCTTGCAACCGGACTGAATGTTTCTTCATAATCAATGCCATATGTTTGTGCATACCCCTTGACTACTAATCTTGCCTTGTATCTATTCACAGAACCATCTGCATTGTGCTTCACCTTATAAACCCACTTACAGCCAATTGCATTCTTACCTTTAGGCAAAGGTACCAATTCCCATGTAGCATTTGCTTCCAAGGCATCCATTTCTTCATCCATGGCTTTCTCCCATTTTTCTTTTCGCATGGCTTGCTCAAAAGAAGTGGGTTCTGGTTCCTGTATCACTTTGACCATATATGCATAGTGAATAGCTGTAAATCCATCATATTTCAGCCTATCCACAGGATACCTAGCTCTCGTAGACCTGCGCAAAGTAGGTTCACTCCCAGGTGCTCTCAAAACATCCCTGGCCTTCCTTACTCCAGGTGTAATAATAGACGGAATACCCAACTCATCATCAATGCTCTGTTCTGAGCCACTGGATTCACCATCCACATAAGAGTGACCTGCATTCACATCAAACATGGGCTGATCAACCTTCTCTTTTCCTTTTCGTGATACCTGCATACCACTATCTGCATTGCTTTGAGAAGATTCTCCTGATCTCAATCTGCCTGTCCATGGCAAAGAATGTGAACCACTGCTAGAGGACGCTCCAGGTCCACTAATATTTTGTGACTGCTGCTGTGAATTCTGTGCAGCATTACCATTTTGTGCATCTACATCATCAATCACATTTACTGGTTTATACCAGCTACTCATCTCATAAAAAACAACATCTCTGCTCACTGTAAACTTACGAGTAGAATGGTTATAGCATCTATACCCTTTTTGCTGCAGAGAGTAACCAATAAAGATGCACTTCTCAGCTTTTGGATCCAACTTGGATCTCAACTCATCTGGCATGTGTACATAGGCAATGCAACCAAAAATTTTCAAATGAGAAATATCTAGTTTCCTACCAGTATACCTCTCCTCTGGAGTCATTCCATGTATTGCTGCAGTGGGAGTCCTGTTCATTATGTAGACTGCTGTAGCAACTGCTTCAGCCCAATAAAAATCTGGCAAGTCTTTTTCATTGAGCATGGCACGAGATACCTCTCCAATATGCCTGTTTTTCCTTTCTGCAATTCCATTTTGTTGTGGGGCATGACTGCATGAATATTGCTGCTTTATGCCATGCTCCTGCAGGAACCTTGCAAACTCATTTGAGAGGTACTCTCCCCCTCCATCTGACCTTAGGCATTTTATTTGCAAGCCTGTTTCTTTTTCAACCATAGCTTTAAGAGTTTTGAAATGCCCAAAAACTTCACTTTTCTTTTTCATAAAATACACCCAAACTTTTCTGCTATAGTCATCAATAAAACTGACAAAATAATGACAGCCTCCAAGAGATGCAGCTTTAGTAGTCCACACATCAGAGTGGATTAATTCCAATGGCTTCTTACTCTCTTGAACATGTCTAGGAAATGGTTTCCTTGCCTGTTTTCCAAACTGACAGGCTTTACATACCTTATGCATTTCTGCAACCTTGAATTTTGGCAATCCTGCAACAATATTTTGGGCCTGCATTGATTTAAGTCGTTGTACATTAACATGACCAATGCGTTTATGCCAGATATCAATATCTGGAACTACACCAGTCCCATGAGCAAACATTGCTGCACTCAATTCAGACATGTCTGCATCCAATGTAAACATTCTGCCCTTCTTATTTCCTTTTGCTATCAAGCGACCTTTATTTTTCATATCCTCAACAAAGCATCCATGAGGATTAAATCTGACCTGCAAGCCCTGCTCAACCATTTGACCAACAGAAACCAGATTCTTGGTGATATTCGGAACATGAAATACATCCGACAGGTATTTCTTTTTCCCATCCTGCATAGACAAGGGAATTTTTCCAATCTGCACAATAGGATGTGCAGTATCATCACCAGTCTCCACAAATCCTGGTTTTTCCATTTTCCTTGCATCCTCCATCCATTCTGCATGACCTGTCATGTGGTTTGATGCACCCGAGTCAACATACCATACATCGTTGCTTTCTTCTGTACTTGTCACAGAATTGTTCATGTGTTGCATCATAAACAAATGCTCATTTCTGTCATCACCCTGTCTACTAGAAGATGCATAATTTCCTTGTTGCAGTTTTCCATTCATGATGTCATTCTGCTTTTTATAGCAGCCTTTAGCCATATGATCCATTTTACCACAGTAGTAGCATTCAACATTACTGTTTGCATTTTGGCCTCTTTGCCATCCACCACGACCTCTTTGGCTCCCCCTGCCTCTAGACTTACCACGTCCTCCTCCATAGGACTGGTTTTCTTGAGTTTGCTGCATATTCTGATTTCTACCACGGCCTCCAAAACGGCCTGCTCTACCTCTGCCTCTACCTCTTCCAGCATTTGAGTAGAAGACAGCTTCTTTTGAAGTTCCTCCTGAAGAAGATGCACCACCATTTCTCTGCTCCTCAGAAATTAGAAGAGCAATCAACTCCTCAAAATCAGGAAATCTTTCACAAACTGAAATGGATGTCCGAAACTGTGCATAATCCTTTCCTAGACCATTCAAGGTCACAGAAACTAAATCATCATCTTCCACTGGCGACCCAATGGAAGCAAGTGCATCTGCAATCTTCTTCACCTTCATGTGGTAGTCATTGATGCTCATACTTTCTCTTTGCACATTATGCAACTCTTGCTTGAGCTGCATTTTGCTGGCTTGCGTATTTGTGCTATACATTTTTGACAAAGTATCCCATGCCTCCTTTGGCGTGCTTGCATCCTGAATATGCACAATCATAGAGTCTGAAATACTGATAGACATCCAGTACATAACTTTCCTGGCTCTCTCATGCCATGCTTTGAATGCCTGCATTTGCTGTTGATTGGGAACATCGGGAAGAACTGGTTCTTCTTCATTTCCTGCAACAAATTCCCAATATCCTTTTCCCATAAGGAAATTTGTCATTCTAAACTTCCATGCTTGGAAGTTGTTCTTGTCAAGCTTTTCAGTGACAATCTATGAAAGAGAATCAAACGCCATTACAGAACACTGCAAAAAATTCTGTCACTGCAAAGAACATAGCTTCACCCTCACAAGGGCAAATCTACAAAACTGGCGAAAGTGGTATTTGACCACACAGTCACTTCCTAGTGACGATTTTACATAAACAGGAACCAAGGATGATTCTAAAACTCCCAATGTCTCTGCGCACAAGCATACGATGCAATTTCTACAGTAACTTTTCACCGACCTGTAGAACAGCGGTCGCACATCATAAAATAGGGTCTTTTTCTGAGTGCGTGCAGAAAACTTCCGCCTCCAAAACAGGCCCCGAAATGGCCTCAAATAAAAAAAACAAGGTCGTCTTGCTTCACCGCAAAGGGCGTCTCAACCTGAGACAATGCACTCTTGCAATTTCCAACTGTGCTACCTGCAGAGATCTGCTCCCAAAACAGAAAATGAAAGCAACACTGCTCCTCTTACCAGAACACCGCGAGCTTGGCTTGCTTTCTTGAGCTCCTTACCACAAACAAGGCTCTGATACCATGTCAAGATTGTGGGAGAGAAGGAAGGAGTCTCACTTGAAGCTTTCTTGCTTGCACAATGGGGGAATACACACAAGGGTGGAGGCTGAAAACAATTTTCCTCTTCTTAGTTGTGTAAGCCAAAAAGAACTCTAGTACAAAGAAATAGAAGAACCCTATATATGGGTCTCAAACCAAACTCAACTAACTAAGGTGGCATACTAACTGAGCCACGAACTAGAGTAGATAAGGATAGCTATCATGTAGCTATTATTCATGGGCGGTGTACCAACCGCGTCTGCAACTGACAAGTCGGTGACATAAATACACAACGGTCACCCTGGCATATCACAAGTGGAGCTCGATATCTCAACATCCTAAAGGTGATGGGACTAGTGAGGGTGACAATTGTGTGATTCTTGACACAAACACAATAAAGTTACTCATTTGAAAGTATTACAACACTATTTTTCCTTTTAGAAAAGAGTGCATGATGCACACATTGTCATAATTAATGAATAAAAAGATTGCAATAAAATTTAGTGGTAAAATTTGATTGGATGTTTCATGGAGAGCTGGGATCCCTCCTATGCAAAATGTATTCAATCCAATAGTACCATGTGGTTACAATGTGCATTAGTCAAATTTTGGACTAAGATTAAGGTCTAGGTACATACAATAGAAGATAAGTCTAGTCATGAGGTCACAAAAAGGGGTTGGATGCCAGGGATGAGGAAATTCACCACATGGTTGTTGATTTTCTTTCTTGTCTAGGGATAATACTGAAGTTCCTAATGGCATGGGTGATGCCTTTTGCATGCTCAAATCTTCACTATCATAGCCTCTCCAATTGGTGATTTTCCACTACCCAATGCACCATGGACACGGTATGAGATGATGGACTTTTTATCTACTAAAATGCCTTATAGTAGTGAAAGAGTTTGGCTCTCTACAAACAAAGGTTTGAAATCATTTTGAGGTACCTTTATCACTAGACTTTGGTAGGAGTGCTTCAATGGATGGTACTATGAATGGAATAAGAGGTGGCTATTGAATAAGCTTATTAGGGGCTCTCTAGTGGTCATTTTTTTTGTGATGGTATAGCACAGATGATTAAGTAAGCTAGCCTTTAGTGGCCACAAATCATGGGGATATTTGTAGGTGGATTTGTTAGTGTGAGAGTTGCCAAAATTTGGGTCAATTAAATAATCAAGATCTACATACCCTTCTAACATATTGCAACATGTACTCAGAATAGGTACATGCTAATAGCTTATCTACTTTTACACTAAATGAGTCAAGGCTTGACTCTTAAGAGAAAGTATGACCAAATCTGTGATGGTTTGCCTTTTCAAAGATATCATTATTGGATATGGTTGTTCAATGGAGTTGGTTAGTCATCACAAAACTCATTTCCTTAATAGGGTTATCCATTGAGTTACCACATTCTTCATGTTGATATTTCATAAGAAGTCTTCACCATACTACCCTTAGGCTAATGGATTGGAAAATCCCAATAATAATAATTTTTATTAAGATTTTGAAACATCATTGGATAGATTGTGTTGTTAAGCTTCCAAGGGTAGTTTGAGCTTACTAGACTTCCTTTAAAGTGATTATTGGTTTAACTCCCTTTAAGTTGGCTTTTGGGTTGGAAGCAATTACTTTGCTTGACTTTATGGCCCTATGATGTGCATAGCCATTTGTAGATGGGTTGTTTTACTTGAGGAATCTTTGCCATTTTAGTTGGAAGTCCTATAAAAATTGGATGAAGACACGGTTTGGAGTTTCTATTTGCTCTAACTTTGCAAAACAAGCAAGTGGACTATTTCTCTAAGGAGAAAATGATTGAGTGGACAATCTATTATGGTATTCAACACCTAAATGGGGAAGCTACTCGTAAAATTGGACCTTTAATGGAGTATGTCACGTTGGGTTTTCCAAAATTCAACATCCAAGGCTTTTTACTTTGACAGACCTACAAGGAAATTTGTTGTTGTGCATTGTTAATGGGTTCTGTCTATGATCTTCTTCTTCTTTTTGGGCTACAATGCCCATTTCTAATCCAAAATAATGTGGAGGCACCAAGATCCATAGTTCCCAATGACTTAGGATCAATTCCTCCTTTGTTTGAATTGGGGTTATGTTTTAGCGTGGCTCAAATTGAAGCTCATGCAAATGGGATTTTAGATCCATCTGATCATCAAGTGCAATTTTCCCATGTATGGATATATTAGATGGCATGGAAACTCTGGTATTTTCATTCTCATCTTTTAAGGTGCATCATGAGAGCAACTATGATATGCCTTAAAAAGGTATGTATAAATTTAATGCCCCTTCATTGCTTCTTTGGATGAGGTGGATAACTTGTATTGGAAAATTTCTTTTATTCATCTTGGGTTGTCCATTCAACATGCAAATGTGGAAAGTTCTTGTGCAACACCCATTCTTCAACATGTTGCTCTCCCTTTGTTCTCGACATCTCCAACTTTCTTTTGCTCTTTATGATCTTCTGTCCTTCTAGCTTCTAAGCTTGCAGTGACCTTTGAAAGAGTGTTTTCTTTGACATTGGAGGAGAAGAGAATGGGTGGCTCACCTCCTTGGAGCTTCTTCCCTTTATGAATTTTCCTTGGGCTATTCTCACACTTTTTCCAAATCTATTTACCACAACAATTGGTTGAGGGGATGGTGGTGACTCTTGACAATGTTCTATAGGAGCTTACACCTACTCTGGTGGTGGTGGAGTTCCTCTTATTCTTGTAGAGGGTGTGGCTCATGGGGCCTTCACTAGTAGCAATAAGGAGACGTCACCTGCATGTAATAAATATAGGAAAATATCCCTTATCTACCCCCTATTTATGGGACCTTACCTTATAAAATGTACCTTCCTTCCCTTAAATAACCCCCCTCCCTTACACTCACGTGGTACCATACGGTAAGCCCTAGTGGACCCCCCGGGGTGTGGCTAAGGTGTTGATGCCACTTGATATGGTCCAAATGAGGGCTATCTTTGGAGTGCCAATGGGAGGAGAGATTAGCTTGAGGTTAACTATGTGATACTAATAGATTATGGGATCCATCTTACTACAAAGAGGCCATGCTTCATTATGACAAGGTTAATTGGGAGCTAGCTGTATAGTTAGGAATGGATTTTGTCATGAAGAATTAAAATTGGCAGTTATTTCCTTTGCCAAAGGTCAAGAATAATTTTCCATTAAGTGGATTTACAAATTGAAATTTACAACTAATAATGATAAGCCAAAGTATAAGGCACACTTGGTAGCCAAAGGATTCATGCAGGAGAAATGTGTCCATAATGTGACTAAAGAAGACATGGATCTTATGCAATTGGATGTCAAGATGACATCTTAAATAATGACCTTCATGATGAGATCTACATGCAATAGTTATAGGACATTGTGGAAAGTGGCAAAGAAGAGCTTATCTTTAAGATAAAAAAGAGTCATTATGCCTCTTGAAGCTTGCCCCACTGGAATGTTATAATAAGTTTGATGCCTTTATGCAATCTCATGGTTACAAGAGAAATGAAACTACTTATACACTAAAAAGGTTAAAGATGGAAACTTCATACTGTTAGAGATTAATGCCCTGAAAAAAAGGTTGATGGAACGAAAATCACATTCTTGTATGTATATAATTAGGGATAGAATAAAGATAATGCCTTATCTCTCCCATTTCAATATGGAAGGGGAAATGAAATTACTATATTACCTCCATAAGTGAAACTAAGTGCCAACTATTATCCCAAATATGATTAGGAGAGGGTTGAAATGGCAAAGGTTCCTTGTTCATCATGTGTGGGTAGTCTCATGTATGTTATGACTACCACTTGCTTTTGGACATTGCTTTTGTAGTGGGAGTAGTGAACAACAAATCCTCTCAAGAATCATTGGGGAGAATTGAAAGAAAACTTGAGGTACTTGTGTGGTACAAGGGATATGTGCATATGGTTTGGGAGGAGTACTAGTGGTGTACTTGCATCCGAGTTGTGTACATAGATGTAGATTATGCAAGGAATGTTGACAACAGAAAGTCAATCACAAGATATTGTTGAGAGTATAGGCATATGAACCCTCCTTATGTAGGAGTGGATAAGGGCAGGCATGTGTGAATGGTTCTAATGGGAAGGGGAAACCTTAACCCTAGCTAGTTGGGGCTATATAAATAGCCAAGGGGTCTACATCAACCTTTGAGTGAGAGTCACCCAAGTTGTACTTTCATGAGCAACTGAATAAGCAAGACTTGTTCTTGTACTTGTGAGCTCTTCTCTCCCTCTTGTGCACACTTCAATCTTGACTTCCACTCTAATTTTCACATGGTATCAGAGCCACCTCTAATATTTTAGGTTCCCTCTGCTTAATTACACCACTAAATGCACATGAGCCTTCATATTCTTCTTCTTGCCTCTTGACCTCCATAGCCATAGCTTGACCCACCTCTGTTGGAGAACCTGGGAAGAGCAAAGGAGAGCATTTCAGCTCAAGATTCCTTCTAAATATCTTCTCCTCCATCTCAGGGCACAGTAGCGTGGCACGAGAAACCCCGACATTGTGGGTGCAGGAGGGTTGCATTGCTGAAATAGTAGGAAAAGGTGTAGTCTGGGTAGTGTGAAATGTTTGCACATGGCATGATCTGCAGAGCAATGCAATCTTCTTGGCTTCCATAGGGCTCTTGTAGCCCCCCTAGTGGGCCATATCCCTCTAAGAGGGTTTGACCCCATCCCCTCTCTATTGCCCACAATCAACAAAACCCTAACTGTTAACCCCAACATGAAGAAAGCAAAAGAAAGCGGAAAAGATGAAGGGCAAAGGCGAGAAAAAAGGTAGCCTGACTGAAGAAAGAATAGGAGAAAATGCCAAAAGTGCAAGGGCAACCTTAAAAGTCCAAGGCAAATACAAAAGGGGAAAGGCGCATTTTAAAATAAAAAGGCGCACCCTGAAATCTTGTAAAAGAGCGCCGGGCTCTCACCCGTGCAATTTGTAAATGTAGACGGGCGGTGGAAAGGAATCTAGGAAGATAGAAGGACAATGGGAAAAAGGGCCTAGGCTACGGCCGGCCATGTAAAAAAGGGGAAAAGGGGATGACCACCCAAAAGGGATTTAGGGTTTTGTATATAAAGTTGAAAAGTGAATGAGAAGCTCATTCTTGTGTGTGGCAAAAAGTGGCTCTCCTCTTCTTCTTCTTCTTCTTGTTCTTGCTTGCTTGAGCTTGTGCTTGAGAGAGGGAGTGTGAGAGTGTGAGGGAGTGAGTGTGTGAGGGTGAGGGACCGAGGAGTAGAAGCTCTCCATCTTCTCCTCTCTTCTTCTCTTCTCTTCTCTTCTCTTGTCTTGCTCGCGGCAATGGAGCTTGGAGCAAGGAACTTGAGGATGGAGCTTGCTTGAAGCTTGCACTTGGATCATGGAGCTACCGGAGTGCGCGGGAGAGGAGGTAACTCGAAGGGCACGGAGGTAAGCTCACTACACCCGTAGATATGGATGGCGCGTCGGTTATGTGAGAGATAGCCATTAGTGCTCGGCTTGGAACACTTGAAACAATAAGCGGTTTGTAGGTCTCGGGGTAGAGCTTGAAGAGCTCCCATATTTTGGTTCTGTTGTTGCCAGGACCAATGGATTCAAGCATTGAGTGCTTGCGTGCTTCGAATCGAGCATTGAAGTAGGGTTTTCCCGAACCGGTGCTTGAGATAGGTAGGAAGTGAGGTGTTGAAGATGGTATTCGATCTCCTTGGCAAGTAGGTTTTTTTTAATTTCTTGAGATTTATGTTGTGAGATGGAGTAGTGTAGGTATTTACTTTGTGATTTGGATGCATTTAGGATAGGAAAAAAAACAAAGAAAAAAGAAGCAAACAATAGGGTTTTCTATTGCTGTATAACAGGCTAAAACAGGGAAACAGGGAACCAGATTCAAGTTTCTCAGTGAGACAAGGACATGGAACTGGCTGTAAGATTTTGCAGTGATGGGAAAGGACCTTAAGAGGCTTGGGAGGCCAGGACAAACCTCATTTCTCTGGTTAGCTTTGTGAGAGAGAGAGAGAGCTTCTGGTTCACAGGACGAGGAAGTGCTACCCCGATTCTAGGTGCCAGCGATTAGTGCTACTCCAGGTGAGTCTAGTGTTTTCCAATAGTGCTCTAATCAGATATGGGAAGTCTGAAGTGATTGTGTGTAGCAGACATTAAGAAGGATTCAAACGCGCAGGAATCGCGCCCGCCGCCGACACAATCCTGGGGTCGGACTGTCTGATCCTCAAAATTGGACCCTCCAACTGAGGGAGTCGGAACAGACCTGTCTAAGTCCCAGAATCAGACACCCTGATCGAACGTGCCACGTGGCACTTGGACTGCCCATTAGAGTCAGACCATCATAGCCGGACTCGGACCAGTCCAGACCACTTTGAATGTAGGACCACCCAAAATCGGACGTCCGATTCTGATAATCGGACCAACCCAAAATCGGACGTCCGATTCTGATAATCGAACTCCTGAAAATCGGACATCTGAGAATCGGATAGAAAACTGTCAAAATCAGACAGGTATCTAGAACACAAATTCTAACGCATCTAAACCCCAAGATTGACCCCAAAGACCATGTAGAGCTAAAGGCACATCATAGATCCTCACTGGGCTAAAATTTAGAGCACGTAGTTCAAAATTTGGCTATAAACGGTCCTCCAAATTGCACATGGTGTTTACCATAACGGCCCTACAGGCCGGGGGGACTGCCCCCCCCCCCCCCCCCCCCCCCCCCCCGGGACCCTCGTCTGCCCCCTCCACACCTCCCCCGAGTAGGTTGGAGGAAAAACGTGTGTCGTGACAGGTCCTCCAAATTGGACCCTAGTGAAGTAATGGCTCTACACAAGCATGGATTCTCACTTGCAAAAGAGCAGCCAAAAGCCCATACCCGAATAGAGACAAACAGAGACCCTAGAACCTCAATGGGCCCATCTAGCCAACAAGGGCAAAAAGGCCACACTGCAAAAACACATATGTGTTGCATTGGGACTGCATCTAGTCAAAGCGGAAAGTAACAACATCAAGCTACAATAGCGAGAATGACTAGACATGACAGTCCTGACGATAGATGCTCCTTAAATAGCACTACACTGACAATCCAAGGCACCAGTGGAGAATCCACATCTGGTCGTACAGTTGGGGACTCAAGGGAATTTGTCAAAAGGCTTAAATTTACAAGCCAAGACCCGAAAGATGAAGACATAGTACCACCTGCTTATCTTAGGGTCAAACTCACCACGAAAAGAGAGCATACTATTGATGCTCTGATTGATGAAGGAGTAGATTTTAACATCTTGACCTATGAATCATGGACCCTACTAGGCCAACCAAAGCTCACACTGACTAGTGCAACTCTTCGCCCTTATGGGGGACACCCACAAACACTCATAGGGAAGTGCAAAATCCTTGCGACAATTGAAATGGAAAGCTTGCCTATCCTATTTCATGTTCCTCCAAATAGTGCTAGCTACGGGAAAGAAACCCTCCTAGGAAGACCCTTCAAAAGGGTGACCAAGTGTGAGGCTGACTATGTAGCACAAAGGATACATCTAACACTACCGGGTGTGAGGATAGTCACCACTTTTAGCAAGGGTGACCTCATCGAACCTCAAGGGAAAGGCAAGGAAGGTGATGACATAATAGTCAAGCCTACAAACGAGGGCAAGGACTTGTTGGAAGAGTTGATACAAGCATAGGTCGAACAACGAGAACCACGAGTGAGGCCATGCTTGAAACAAAAAGGTCAGGAGACAAGGCCAAGGATGGAGTTGGGACTTACAGATATCATAGAAGACCACGAAAGAAGTCCAAGCCTTATAGACGGAGGCGTCGATGGAGAGCCAGCACAATGCCACGATGGATATCCAAAGTGTTGCTTCAGGCTCAAGGGTATTATGCAGGCAACCGATGGATTTGGGTACCAGAACCCCCTGCTAAACCACCTCTAATAGAAGCCCAAATTATGTCAAAAGCAAAGAGGCGTGGGAGGAGATAGAAACGAAAAACCAAGTCCCAAGTCAAAAATAGTGGAGTGACCGAGCCCCTCATGGTCGAAATTAAGAAACCCAACGGGACCAATTGGAGGGTAGATCCTCAACCTAGTGTGCTTGACAAGCAGACATTAGATGTAATCGTTGAGGATATGCAAAAGCCACTAGTGCCCAAGGAGCTTTTGATTCCGCAAGAGGATAGCAAGCATCATAGGCACAACATTGATCATGGCAAGGTTAAATGCTCAATAAAGCAAATAGCAAAATCATCTAACAGCCACAAGCAAATCGCCCAGCCAGAGTCAAAACCACTTAGGAGTCCCAAGTCTCCTACACCCTCTCCCCCTAAACGGACACAGGAAGCACAACAATTGTCAAGTGTAGCTACTTGATCCCAATCTCTATCTACATCAAAGCTTCCAAATGTCCAAGAGATAGGACATGACACTAGCCATAGCTCTTGGCCCAAGGATATGCCTGTGCAACCTAATGCGACTAGATCAACTCATGATAGATCTACACAAATGAATGCTCAAAGGGCAACAAAAGACACGACCACTTTTGATCACCCCAGGGACCTCACACCACAATCCACTAAGAGTAGCCAGCCCACTGGACTAGCCGCTACTAGTTCCACTTAGGGATCCCAGCAGTCACAACCCTTGGTCGTGACAATGCCCCTTGCAGAACGTGTCCTTAGTGGTCTACCTGTGGAGGAGGAGGTGTCACAACCAACTTCATTGACAACTCCAACACTTCCAAAGTGCCTAAAGCCTAGGCCAGAGGAGTTAAACACAAGGGAGTTGGCTGGAGAGCTAGACTCCCCGAAAAGGGAGGCAGTTGTGCCCTCACAGCTTGATAAAACTATTCAGCAAGCCACCACTATGTCCCATAAGGACACGCTAGAGAATGGAAATGCTGAGGCCCAACCAAACACATCACCGGTTGGCCTAGTCCAGAATCCTGAATCGTTGAGATAGGCACCTTCACTGACCAAGCAAAAAAGGAGAAAGCAGAGAAAACAACAACAATTGCAAGTGGTTGTGGACCCCAAGAACATTGAGATGAAGGGCGCTGGAGAGCCTATGAATAAAGCATCGAGTCCATCCACCAATGAGCCCATTGATGTCTCTCCTAATAGCAGCGAAACCTCAAACACATCTGTGTGCTCTGAAAAATCAAAGCAGTTCTTGCCATCAATAGTCGCTTTCAACACTCAATCCACTGACAATAGAACCCACATCAACCAATCAAGAGTGGATACAACACGGTCACAACAAGGTGACGAACTCACACTAGTCACATCCAAGAAGAACCATAACGCAACAACGAAGCCTATACAGAAACATGGAAACCCCAAGGGCATGAGCAATCCCAACGTTGACCAATCTTGCTCATCTAGGCCTGAGCCCCCAGCTATGCTAAAGCCCAGGAAAGCTCCTAGAGCCTTGCATGAGATGGCAATTGAGCAAGCCCTCGTTGAATATAGAAGTGTCGCAGAATGCTTAACTGAGTTGGATGCTAAGCTCCAAGTGTTTGCACGTATCTACGTCCTTGCGGACATGGGCGCATGCCCTAAGGAGCAGCTTGAAGAATACTTGCCATTCCCCTTATCTTGGGAAGAGCAAGAACATCTTGACGAGCACTATAACAAGCTCTTACATGAATGCATGCAACTCATCTCTGACGAGGAGGCTAACAAATTGTGCTTAACCGTCATGTTCAATGAAGTGCTCTGCCGACCGAATCTCATAGACATAGAGCAACTAAAGCGACTAACAGAGGGCCGAAGTCAATTTGAATAGTGCTGGTGTGAACGCCTCGTTGCAATGGCCGAACTAGGGGCTCAGATCATGACAGTCTCTGAGGAGCGATTGGCCAAATGGCGGTCTCAAAGAGACCCAACGTATGTGGCACCAACTTCCCTTCGAGTGCTGACTGCCGTTTGGGGTACGGACTTAGCTGGAACTAGCCTAGAGAGCCCTTTGATTGATAAGGTCCTCACTGAGGAGGAGTTACATGTTGCCAGTAGACTCGGACAAGGTTCCATGCTGCTCGATGTGGCAAAATATCTATTGGTACTAAGTAAGCTACCACGAGTGCTGGATGCATGTGCCACGCTCCAGTACAATCCCGAGTTCTACAATTGGTTCTTATCCTTGTGAAGTGATGTGGATTCATAAATATGTATATAAATAAACATTGATTCTTGTGTCACCTTGTATAAGCAATATCAACACACACAAGCAGTGATGGTCAAGCACAGGGACAAGAGTTGGGTCTGACAGGCTAAGCTCCTTAAGTCCTCCTCTCATCACACATTTAAAAGCTGTGTAACCATCCCCACCTCCAAGTGAAGGGCATGCAACCCACATTACCGCCATAGGAAGCCTTGACCAACAACACTGATGATGTAGACAGGGTGCAGTCCCTTTCTATACACCTTCTTCCCTTTTTGGTCTATCCTTCCGAGGATGTGCCCTATTCCACTCCATGACAACCAGTCCACACAACTTAGCATAAGCCAATATCTGCTAATGGTTGGAGGCAAAACGAACATCATCATGGGGGCCATCCCTCTATGACAAACACTGCATGCCTCCCCCCTTCCCTTCTTGTCATATGTGCTTGATAAACCACACTAAAATCCCTTCCATGCGAACAATTGTATCCTGTATCAAGGTCTAACCCTTGGATTGCATCTTGCAGGCTTCCAGACAGAACACATGGAGAACCATGGACGTCTGGCATGCAAAGACGCTCTTCACAGACGACGAGAGCATGTGGCATGCGCCCCTCCACCGAAGCGCTATGTGCCCACCCTCAAGAGGTATGCCAAGAAGCGAGGCCCTAAGCGACACCATCCCGGACGAAGGCCAAAGAATCCTCGAGTCAAGAAAGTTGAGACTCGAAGAAACGCGTAGCAGGTGGAAACGCCAGTGGCACAAACCCCCAACGTACGCTCGGGCACCAGATGCTCAAGGGCAGAAAAGGCGGCCCGGGACAGGGAAGAATTTAATGAACTGTTTAAGGACATTTTGGAAACGGTCGCGGCCCGAGACTACACCATTCATGTCCCGGCCGACATGTTCCTTGCCCAGCCTCATGGGAGCCCCTCACTAACACCGCCCCAGTCGCCTAGCCAACCGGACTCACCTCGCCTCATACCTATCGACTAAATCCCTATGATGTACAAGTAGCTCGACAAGTCAGCATGCCAGAACATTTTGTTTTTTATGAGTAAAGGGGCAAGATCCCCACTTGTACACATTCCCGTTACTTCTCGTTAATGTATGCGACCTTAACAAGCAATGAAATAGGCATCCCAATGGACATCATAGAATTCTGGAAAATTATGTCTTATCATGATTGCATTTGTTCGATGCACTCAACACAAGCGAGCATATACTCTCACGAAGTGACAAGTGGATGCATGATAATACAGGTCCTTGTGCAAAAGTGTTCAATGTCCGATCACCGCAAGACCATTGACCCCACAACGAGCCGTGACAAAGCCACGCTGCCGAAAGCAAAAATCACCCTGGCCGACCACCCACATCGCATGGCCCAACGCACATTCATGGGCCAAGCTCCCTTTTTGGGTCAAGCTCTATAGTTGGCTCACGACAGTCGTTACCTCAATTGTACCAACATCGTGTATGTCGCAAGGAAATTTGCAATATCTCAAGTGTATCTCCCTATCTCAACAACTGCTTCTCTAACAACGAGGCTAGGGCACAATCATCATTGTAATATCCATTTCTTGAGCCTTCGAAGCTTGACCTTTTCCAACCCATTGAAAGGCTGATAGCCTCAACATATTGTAATGGTTATACTCAGGCAAGTCAAAAAAAAAAAGATAAGCAGCACCCACGATCACAGCACAGCACCTAGGGGTCCTCAAATTAGGTATGTCCGGTGACCTGGATTGACTGGCTCCGTCCCTAGTCCCCTATCCTTTTAGCATCACCCACAATTGTTCAGGGCACATCAAGGGCATGACATACCTAGGGAGCTTGTCTCGCCTATGGTTAGACCTGTCACCTTGACCCACTTGCACAATTCCCTCTTGCACTCTGCCTTAATACCATTGCAATCCATTGTGGTAAGCACCGCATGATTGGCCATGAATATTACACCGTCCTCATCAAGCAAGTCCAATAGCTTCCTGCTACCGAAAGTGCGGTGTCCCTGTATTCAATTATGCTCTGTCATGCAGTCACAATGCAAAGGCTATCTCATATACCTTCACGAGTACTTCTTCTTAACATGGACAACTTTGCTTCATCCACACATTGTTATGAGAAACTAACCCCCCACGGTCTTCTAACTACATAATGTCTAAGTATGCATAAGCACTTACATAATATCTGCACCGAAGTATATACACAGTTTGGGTTCTCAAGTGCAGGACAATACTCTCAGCTTGCTTAGAGTTCAACCTGTCTCCCAAACTAATCAAATATGTCTTGTGCATGATAAGAAGACTAGCACTACCCCCTAGGGAGAGACCACACGAGAGGTTTTCAAATTGCAGGTATTGAAGCCTCCAACGAAATTTCAATCACTCTTCAGTGACACCCAACTCTGAATGCATATCCCTTACCATCCGGCAAGCCCGCAAAGAATCAACATGTGCAGAATCCCCAACAAACCAACACTTGTGCTGGCCATCAGTGCAATCCCCAACACATAATAGCCCTACCACCAACTCCAACAACCATCCACTAGCCACCGTGGCCACCAACTGGCCCCCAGGACTTGCTTTCACACCACCACCAACACTCTTCCACGGAAACCACAGGCGTCCTTGTCACCCACGTCTTTGGTGCATGCTACAGCCTACTACCTACAATGGTGAGTGCCATGGGACTGGCACTCGTCTAGGAGGGGGTACTGTTAACCCCAACATGAAGAAAGCAAAAGAAAGTGAAAAAGACGTAGGGCAAAGGCGGGAAAAAAGGTAGCCTGACTGAAGAAAGAATAGGAGAAAAGGCCAAAAGCGCAAGGGCAACCTTAAAAGTCCAAGGCAAATACAAAACGGGAAAGGCGCATTTCAAAATAAAAAGGCGCACCCTGAAATCTTGTAAAAGAGTGCCGGGCTCTCACCCATGCAATTTGTAAATGTAGACGGGCAGTGGAAAGGAATCTAGGAAGATAGAAGGACAATGGGAAAAAGGGCCTAGGCTACGGCCGGCCACGTAAAAAAGGGAAAAAGGGGATGACCGCCCAAAAGGGATTTAGGGTTTTGTATATAAAGTTGAAAAGTGAATGAGAAGCTCATTCTTGTGTGTGGCAAAAAGTGGCTCTCCTCTTCTTCTTCTTCTTCTTCTTCTTCTTGCTTGCTTGAGCTTGTGCTTGAGAGAGGGAGTGTGAGAGTGTGAGGGAGTGAGTGTGTGAGGGTGAGGGACCGAGGAGGAGAAGCTCTCCATCTTCTCATCTCTTCTTCTCTTCTCTTCTCTTCTCTTCTCTTCTCTTCTCTTCTCTTCTCTTCTCTTGCTCACGGCAATGGAGCTTGGAGCATGGAACTTGAGGATGGAGCTTTCTTGAAGCTTGCACTTGGATCGTGGAGCTACCGGAGTGCGCGGGAGAGGAGGTAACTCGAACGGCACGGAGGTAAGCTCACTACACCCGTAGATATGGATGGCGCGTCGGTTATGTGAGAGGTAGCCATTATTGCTCGGCTTGGAACGCTTGAAACAATAAGCGGTTTGTAGGTCTCGGGGTAGAGCTTGAAGAGCTCCCACACTAACTATGGGTTTCCTAGCAACCATAGCCAAGAAGCTTCAAGCTTTCTTATTCTCATTTTTTTCAATCTAGACATTATCAATAGTGATTTTAATCACTGAAAAGCCCTTGTCAAGTTTTGTTACTACCATGTGGAGCTTAAATGCAGCTCATTCCATGGGCACTACTAAGCTCGTAAAGATTGGCCTTCATTATGATAGAAGAATGGAAGTTGGTACAAGTGCTTCTTAGCACTACTAATGCACTCAGTTGATGTTTCTTATTGTTTGCTACTAGTAAATCAAAGAAATGAGTATTATTGTACTCTCCTTTGATTCATCCCATACCATAGAGTTGATTGATAAGCCTTGCTCCACCAAGAACTCCTCTAATATGCCACATTATCAGGAGGAGCCAAAAGTGCAGTCTAAGTTCATCTCACGAAAGCCAAGGAAAACAATTAAACATAAAAAAGCGTTAGTCAAAGGCAAGGACTACCTAAGTATTATTTCAAAATACTTCATACGTATGATTTTCAACCATTCTCAACCTTGAATTTTTACTTGTAAAATCTACACTACTGTCATACTTGCACTGGTGGCCCCTTGTAAAGGATTAGACACTACTACTTACACTAAGCAAGTAGTAAGACCTTCCTATGGCCTCAGCCTACAAATGCAGGACAAAATGGTTGAGGAAATGGTTGATGTGAAAGAGATATGTCAACCACCCCAAGAATGTAAAGACTTGTCGAAAAGATGGGTGAAGAGCTGTAGCATGAGAGAGAACCCCCTCTAAAGCCAAAGGAATAGGATCCCCTGCTCAATGCCATTGGCAGTACTGAAGAAGGTATCTGAGGCTCCACTAGAACATAGGCTAAGTAGCTTCCAAAGGTGGCCTCTCAAACCTGAGTAGAAGAGGGTGTGGAGGGAGTGGTATCACACAAAATCTCCTCAATGTCCACATCAGACTCGGTGTCCATGGAGCAAGGAAAGGGAGGTGAGGAAATGGGTAGCTCCTAAGAAGCTAGGAATGGACAGCAATCACTGTCCCTTAGTGGAGTGGACTACAAAAGAAGAGCAAGGAGTCGAACAACCTCTATCTCTCGAAGAGAATGCCCCTCCTTAACCCAAATTAGGATGCCTTTATAGAACAAGCTTACATGGATGGTTATAGGCAAAAGGGATACATGACTCACAAGAGTCAATCATCTATGGATTGGGAGGTAAAATCGGTCCCCCAATTCCTTAGGTACTTCAGGATGATTAAGACATTTACTTGTAATATATCATGTCTTCTTGCATTTATTACATTTCATCTTTTTGGGGTATTTTTCCCAACAATTGTTTGCAATATGCCCCTTCTTTTTACAAAAGGGACACTTATTGACAACTGTATGCACCAAGACTTGGTCATGGGATGTTGGAGTAGATGTCTGACTGGTGCTTCCTTCTTTGTGATTCCTTTTTTCTTCATCCAACAAGATTGGATGGTACTTGCCAAGGTAGGATTGGGAATATTAGTAAGGGTTGTTACAAGTGTGGGAAAGACCTTTTTGACAGCTTTTAAAAGAATGGCAATAGCATCCTCATCATGGATTGGTGCTTGCATTGAAGAAAGCTGTGTCATGAAGCCTTTCATATGAGAAATAAATTTTCACAAGTCTTCTCCTTCTCTATATTCCAAGCTGAAGAATTCAATCTTAAGGAAAATCTTAGTGTTTTTACCTGTACATAGAGCTTTTCATGATCATCCCATTTTTCATTGGTAGTGGAGAGCTTATCAACATGATGAATCAAGGATTCATATAAGTGTAACATGATTATTGCTTGAGCACGTTGATCATCCTCCACATTAGAAATATTTGTAGGATCAACAACTCTAGTCCCTTGAATGAGAGGCCAATAACCTCTCTCCATCATTTTCTACTTAATGAGTACTTGCCAGGGGTAAAAGTCTCTGCCATCAAATTTATGAATCTGAGGATGAAGAGTGGATAAGGGCAAGCATGTGTGAATGGTTTTGACGGGAAGGGGAAACCCTAACCCTAGCCAGTTGGGGCTATATAAATAGCCCAAGGGTCTACATCACCCTTTGAATGAGAGTGACCCAAGTTGTACTTTCATGAGCAACTGAATAAGCAAGACTTGTTCTTGTACTTGTGAGCTCTTCTCTCCCTCTCGTGCACACTTCAATATTGGTTTCCACTCTGATTTTCATAGATATGTCTTTACTTGTCTGGTGGTGCAATCTCATGGACGTCTCATTTGCAAAAATGTGTTGCATTATCTACCATTGAGGCAAAGTATGTAGCAACCACCAATGAGGCATGCAAAGAAGCTACATGGCTTGCTTGTTTAGTGGGAGATTTGGGCCTTGGAGAAGACATGCCATTGTTGCACAATGATAGCAAGAGTCTCATTATGTTGGCAAAGGATCTTGTGGCTTCTCCCAATGAAAAAAAATTCACAAGTCCCCTCCTTTTGCATAGGGGGTTGTTGCCCCTTCTTAGCGAAAAAAATTTCACAAGTTTCCTCAGAGAGATAAAGAAGCAGACTTTGTGAAATTTTTTAAACAATTTGGAAGGGGTTGCCAATAAGTCCTTATTTGATTTTTTAAAAAATCACAAGTCCTCTCCTTCATCTCTTTGAGGGGACTTGCTTCGAATTTTTTTCTTTGAGAAGGGGTTGTTGGCAACTCCCTTCTTAATGAAAAAAAATTCAAATCAAGTTGCATAATCTCTCTCTCATCTTAAACCCCCTTCTCAAGAAATGATGTGAAAGCTTTTAAATCCTCATTTAAATCTTAATCCTATTTAAACCCCCTTCTCAATGATAAAAATTTTCAAAAGTCCAATAGTATATATATATATATATATAAGAGTTTATTTAAAAATGATTAAGTTGTTAACTAAGTAATAAATTTATTAATGATAAAATTATTTATCAAGTTATTAATTAAGTGTCTAATTAAGAAAGAGTTAATTTATAGTTCCTATCAAAGTAATAATTATTAAGAAAAATAATAAGTAAAAAATTATTACTTATTAAAAGTAAATAATAAATCTTATAAACTATTATTTATTTAGTATTATAATTGATTGATTTTAATTTAACTAGTTAATTATAAAATATAATTAATAAATAATTTAATTGATTAATATTTTACCAAAAATAATATTAACTAATTACGTTTGTGTTTAAAATCAAGAACACCTATTGCAATTCTTCGTATCAACCAAAAAGCTGAGGTTGTATAATCCTAAAGTAGTCACGGTGGGCTCCACAATGCCAAGTTGTGAAAAAAAAAAGAAGCTTAGAAAAATAATTTACATTTTAGATTTTTTCCATTAGTGAGCAATGTTGTTATGAAGCTTGGGGGAAGGGCTTCCAATACATACACTCTTTGAACTAATAATCTGTATGTGTGTATGTTAGGACTTCCAATACACACACATGCATGCATCTATGTACATATACATTAATGAGAGAGAGAGAGAGAGAGAGAGAGAGAGAGAGAGAGAGAGAGAGAGAGAGAGAGAGAGAGAGAGAGCACAATGAATATGTCTCTCTAGCATTATCAAAGGACTAACGGCATAGCTTTACATGTTATTGCTCATAAAAACTCTCTAATCTATCTTGAGCAAATAAT
This sequence comes from Lygodium microphyllum, assembly GCF_053477565.2. NCBI lineage: Eukaryota > Viridiplantae > Streptophyta > Polypodiopsida > Schizaeales > Lygodiaceae > Lygodium > Lygodium microphyllum. The sequence continues at coordinate 109,491,655 of NC_141143.1, forward strand.
TTATCAATAGGTTGCCTAGTTTCTAAAATAAAACATATATTATTATGTACTTTGAATTTGAGGAATTGTAATTAAAAAAACATAAGGAGTCAGTGGAAGAGAGAGAGAGAGAGAGAGAGAGAGAGAGAGAGAGAGAGAGAGAGCTAAAAAAAACTTTCAAATATATGAGAGAGAGGGAGGGGAGATTTAAAAAATTATTGATGAGAAACAAGACATAGGTGTTTTTTTCAAAAACTATTGATAAGAAAAAAAGGAAATACATATGAAGAGTTATCATTTTTAAATTAATAAGGAGAGTCCCAAAAGTATTGTAACATTATAGGTGAGACTTTCTAGAATATTTTAAAGCTAAAGAAGAAAGTATTATAGTATTATAGTTGTAACTTGCTGGGATTTTTAAAAAGCCAAAGAAGGGGGCACTCGTGCCCTTTTCTTTGGCTTTTAAAAAGTCCTTGCAACTCTCAATTATAATCATATCTTTGACCATCTCAAATATTAATATCTTTGGACCTCTATGACAAAATATACAAACTTACTCAACACACTCACTCACTCACTCACTCACTCACTCACTCACTCACTCACTCACTCACTCACTCACTCACACACACACACACACACACACACACACACACACTCTCTCTCTCTCTCTCTCTCTCTCTCTCTCTCTCTCTCTCTCTCTCTCTCTCTCTCTCTCTCTCTCTCTCTCTCTCTCTCTCTCTCTCTCTCTCTCTCTCTCTCTCTCTCTCTCTCTCTCTCTCTCTCTCTCTCTCTCTCTCTCTCTCTCTCTTTTATATGTAAAAATACCACCCGGGTCAAATGGGTAGGAAGAAAGATCCCCATAATCATCATCATAAGCATATCCATCATCCGTCATATTATAACCATCAGGAATCTCATGTACATCCTCATTATAAACCAACCAATCATCAAAGTCATTATCCAAGTTTTCATAACTATGATCATATGCATCTAACTCCTCTTCTAGTTGATGTAGTTTCAAGTGATCTTCGTATACATTGGCTTCAACTACAGCATCAACTTGCTGATTAGCTTGGTCTTCTTCATATGGTTGACCTTGAAGAGACAAAGAGTTCAGCACTGCAATTGGTTGATTCCCATTGATTTTCTGTCTAAGATCTATGGAATAATGCTCTTCATTCTGGATTTGTACAAAGTATACTTGTTGTCCATGATTTACTTCTGCAGATTTAGACATAAAAGCAGCATCAAAGTATTCAAAAGAAAGAATCACATGTTGTAGAGTAGGTGGAACACAATCCTTGAGGTCAATGCACCAAGTAGCAATTGCTGTAAGCATTTTCTTTTTCCATGAAGCATTTTTCAGCAAAAGATTAATAGCCATCTTTACACAATCACAAATTCCTTCATGGTAAATAGAGATACAAATCAGGATGAAAGTAGCATATTCTATTAGCTTGGTAGAATATCTTCCAAGAAGTTTGATCAATGAATTCGTACCAACATCCAAGATTTCCCATGCTAACTGTCCTTCTAATGAATTCCATGATCATTTGCTAACCAATGGAGGTGTATGAACTGTCCTAGCCCACTCATTGTCATCAATCTCAGCAAAGAGAGTAGAAAGCAATACCAATGCATATTCTAACTATTGATGAGATGATTGATTAAGCAATGATATCAACCAATGTAATACATCCTTGCCTTGAAAAGACTGCAAAAGAGTAGTACTACTGCTACAAAAGTACTTCATTGATGCCCACAAATCAGCTTGAGGCTCCACATTCTCCATGGTTAGTAATCCCAACAACATGTATTTAGCTTCAGCATTGCATATAAATTCTTGTAAGATATTTCTATCATAGAGATTGATAAGAGCCTGCATTACACCTTGTTGAACCAACTGAGAGGTATGTGGTTGCAACTGATGGATAAGTACTTGCTCATCCAGATTCACATCTATCTCTTCCAATGCCATTTGAGAGTCATCATAAGCCATAAAAGCATGTGCCAAAGTACTCATAATGTCTACCAAAGGAATATCCAACCTCTTACAAGCAACATTTCTAATTAGACACATAATACTCTCTTTCCGTGTCTGTGGAAAATACAGTCCTGCAGTACCTATAGGTACTAAATCAGCCATAACTTTTGACTAAAAGCTCCGATTGACAAACTTTCTAATTCGAACTAAAGCTAACACTTTCCTCTTCAAACAGAGCACTTAACATTAAATTTCAAAGCAAGTCAGAAAAAGATATGATAGCCCAAATTTGGCTGACTGAAACTGTCTACAAAGATCAGCATTGATGCTTCTAGTAGCCAATGGTTCATCTCTTTCAAGTACCAAGATCAGTCTTTAGCAATCAAAGATCTTGCCTAGAAGTTGTTGCAACATGGTCAAAGCTCTGGGGTTGCACAATTAGTCAACACTTCACCTTCCTTGGAATCATTGAAGCCATTAGCATGTCTTGTCTCTAACATGATAATCTTATCAGTCGGAGATCTAAAATGCATGCAATAGTATCTGAGCAGCCTCTTTTGCATGATTTTTACCTATGGACATACCAACACTAAGCATGGCAGTGCCAGAGTTTGTCATTACTGCTATCACATCTGCAAAATCTACATTAACAATACCTATAACTGCAATGATGTCAGAAATGCCTTGTACACCTTGCCGCAATACATCATCAGCCAAGAGAAAAGCATCCTACAAAAGTGTTTGTTGTTGAGCAATGTCAAGCAGTCTGCCATTTGGTATCACAATCAATGTATCTACTAACTTTTGAAGTCATTCAATGGCCTCTAATGCCTGCACAGCCTTATGACGTCCCGCAAAACTGAATAGATATGTAACCACCCCAATTAGCTAGATTGCCTGCTTCTTTAGACATCTAAGCAACTATTGGAGTTGAACCAGAGCTAGTGCAAACTGCATCTTTTTCAGTTACTTTAGCATTACCAAGCCTTTTATTACTTCAGAATCCTGAGCTACACATGCTTGCTGGCTGCAAAATTGTTATAGCTCAAGTAGTATGTCAGGAGACAAAATTTCTCTTGCAATGTTTTTCCAAATTTGAAAGTAGATATCAGAGAGTCCACTCAGCTCTTCTAAAATATCCAACTTGCTTCTAGAAATATCCAACTTGCTTCCAGAAATATCCAACTTGCTTCCAACATCTGGGGTAAATGATTTGTAATACTTGGAAAACTTAGTATAACTGTCCTTATGACATCAACTGCTCCAGGTGCACAAAGTATAGGAAAGACATCTCTTCATTTTATTGATGTAAAGCGTGTTACATCTCCCATTCTCGGAACCATTTTTGAGTTGTTGACAAGACTCCTAATGCCTTTAGATGCCTGGGTCAGCTGGTGATTGGCTCAACACTTGCTATTTCCACCAAAGAGCTAAAACATGTTGATTAGTATCCTACTGGTTCAGTGGAGACTATAGACCACTGAAGCGTAGTCAAGCTGTACTGAAAAAATACAACTTCAGATCAACCACGTTACATGGAATCAATAGTAAATGGTAAACTAAGTTTTGATGGAGGTCTTTCAAGACTTGATGTTCATGATTTTAGCTTTCACAAAGAAGGGAAAGACTTTGAAGAAGCTTAGCCTGCCAGAGTCTTGTTCTTTATCTTTGTGATCATCACCAACAAATCAATCATCATTATCATCTCTATCATCTAGAGTAGCAGTAGTAACCAGACATCATTATAATCATCTTCATGATCTTCATCATCATCAATTGATTGCACTTAATATGGACAACTTGTTGGCTAATCTCATGGGTATTAGAGAGTTCAAAGTCACATTCTCTGTAGCCTTCAAGCATATCAGTATCCTAGGCCTTATTAGACTGAGGATCTAGGGCAGCATCTGTGCTTGTAACCCTTTTTTTTTGTGATGTGAGTCAGCAACTACTGTTAGCTTCGCAACTGAACCTCTGACCCTCGGCATTCAGAGAGATAAATCCTCAACCCATTTTGATAAACTTCTACAATGTGATCCTCAGCTGAAGGAGCAGTCTATTTTTCCTCCCAATTTTTAGAAACACATGAGAGAGGAAGTCTAGTCGATCTGTTTGACCTTGTGAATTCTGTTTGTCTTCTTTGCAATGTCTACCTCAGAATTGGTCAATCTAAAGATGGAGTCATGCCGTTGTATATCAAAAGCTAGGTTTTCTAGTCCTATCCTCAGCTAGAAGAGCCTGATTTGACTGATACCAACTTGAATGATTCTGATCTGATGTCCTTAGCAAACTGCCTAGGCCTTAAAGTTCTCAAGGTCGGGTGCTGATATTTTCATGAAGCAAGAAAGCTTCAACTTCAGCTCTGCAACTCCGCATGCTTCTCTGGAAATTAGCGGGCTTCAAGGGTGCTTCTTTTGTGAGACTCGGATGCCAATTACTCTCAAGAAAAAGAGGAGGAATGAAGATGATTCTACAGCTAAATCCTCTTCTGCAGAGCTTTATAGTGTTGAAGAAAGGCAGTTGAACCCTGTAGATGCTTCATACAGGCGAGAGAGGCAACAACAACAATTGGATTACTGATAAAGAAGATGAACTGTTGCATTCGAGACGATGTTGATGCAGAAGAATAGACCGATAAAAATCTGATAACTCTCTTAGAGGATGTAGATGCTCTGGAAGCATCATTATTAGAGTCTGTGCACGACTGTGATTCTCAAAACAAACACATCAATTGCTCAGATCTAGATGTGCTCTTTGTCATCATAGCCTATGACTTGGAGCATTTCCCAAACCTCAATTTCTTTGCCTATCCAAGGGATTTCAGGAGATTTACTCCCAGCTACACCAGTCTTGCAATCACAATGTTATCAGTTCTTTGGGATGGCACTCTGGGAAGAATGCTAAACCAATTTACCATAATCAAAACAGCTTTTTTTTCATGAAAGAACACATGAATCCCAAAGTGCAAATCTATGACTTCTAAAGCAAAGGAGAGGAAGTTGAAGCAATTGTCTCATCTAGTAAATGTAATCATTGCATACTCCGCCAAGATCCTTTCGACCACTATAGATAAACTTCAAGCTGTGACTTTGATGAGACCTTCACACTATCAACAAAGGAATATGCTGAAAAATATGGTCGGGGATTCATAGAATACTGTTGTTTCAGGGCTTTTAATGGGTGTAACTCAGGTGTATGACATTGCTTCCAGGCCCTCAGATTCTAGACACACATTCAGCTAGGATGTGATGTGGTAGAAGTTTAGCAAAATGTCCTCCTTCATCATCGGAGAGAGAACTTCCACAACCCTTGAAAATCTTGCCAGGAAGAAGTAATGGAGCACTGTGCCACTTAACCTTGGAAAGCTTGTTTGCAAGAAGAAATGGAGCACTATGCTAGAT